>NW_007252907.1:672970-684928 GCF_000164805.1 Carlito syrichta | reverse complement strand
GCCTGGCCCCCAGACAACACTCTGGCTTCTCCCCGCCCAGGGCAGGTCTGAGATGGACGTCGCAGCACGGCGAGGAGGGACGCGCGCCGCGGTGTGCCTTCCTGAAGCTGACTTCTCCTGACGCGGACGGAGATGGACGAGTCTGCCCTGCTGGACCTCCTGGAGTGTCCCGTGTGTCTGGAGCGCCTGGACGCCTCGGCCAAGGTCCTGCCCTGCCAGCACACGTTCTGCAAGCGCTGTTTGCTGGGCATCGTGGGCTCCCGGCATGAGCTGCGGTGCCCGGAGTGCAGGACCCTGGTGGGCTCGGGGGTGGAGGAGCTCCCCAGCAATATCCTGCTGGTCAGACTGCTGGACGGCATCAAGCAGAGGCCGTGGAAGCCCGGCCCCGGCCCCGGCCCCGGCGGCGGCGCCGGCGCCGGCCCCAACTGCACGGCCGCGGTGAGGGCCCCGGGCAGTGCTGTGGCGAACTGCAGCCCGAAGGACCTGCCGAGCTCCCAGGGCGGGCAGCAGCCCCGGGTGCAAGCCTGGAGCCCCCCGGTGAGGGTGAGTACCTGCCGGCGGGGTCTGCGTCTGTCCCGACTCTGGCTCGATGCTGAGTCAGGCATGGCTTCAGAAGCCGTGGGCCCTGGGACAGAAGGGAGAGCCTGCCTCAGTGTCTTGTTTTTCCATCTTGGAGGGAGATTGGGTATAGGTAGTATTTTTTGTTTGTTTGTCTGGAAAATTCTCTCTAAATACATCTCTGTGAAGATATATTCTGGGAAACAAGGAGCAGTTATTTGGTGAAATCTTCAGTGAAACGCAGCCGTTGTCTTGTGCCCATTTGAAAATGGAAATTTGGTATGGTTTTACGGCTTTGGTGGAGTTGAGAATCATCATCACGCGTGTGGGGGGCATACGTGCCTGCATATATGTTGCAAGTATGTGTGTGGGTAAATGGTAAGCAGGAAATCAAGTCTTCATTTTTATGCTGCTTTGAGTCATTCTATTGGCTTTATGAATACACGGCACAGAATTTACTCATTGGAGGAATTTTTAACAAATCGTGGCCACAGGTAGCAGAGTTTTGTTGCTGTAGCAACAAAATGTCATTTAGGACTGCTGAAACATCTGGCTTATGTTGGACTTTACAGTGAGTGAAATGAAATCTTTCAGTCAAAATGATTTTTCTTGGGATTTGGGTTTGGGCTGAAAGAATTTTAGATGAGGCTGATTATTGGCACAGCTATCACAAGTGTCGCACAAAATTTTCAGAAGCCTACGGTATCCAAATAAATATAAATTCCCTTGCCAGTGATGGCTCCCTGATGAGGTGTGCCTTTCTCGTGCTTATGAAAATACAAAGTAGTCACAGGCATCAGATAATTAAAACAATTCCATTTTTATTGGAAGAAGCAATTTTGATATTGGTATAGAGCCTTCTAAACAACAGTTAACCTGGATGAGAATATTTTTCTCAAATATTCATCACGAATACTCAAAACTGACTTCTTTCACTGAATGCAGGAACTGACCATTGGGGAGGCATCCGATAGTGTACATTTGCAGATGTGGGTGTCAGACAGCTCTCACCGAGAGGTTCCATTACTTCCCTCTCAAGCTTATCTCTTACAAATGCAAGTGTTTACCTCTAGATGTAAAGTACATAAAGCGTTTTAATCCCTAGAAAACTGGGTTTCATCACTAAGCTATTAGGTTTCTGTTGACTTATCTATTAAAAGGATGCAGAACTTTGGGTTAGGAGGTTTTTGTTCCTTATTTGGAACCCACATGTTGTGAGATTGACTGACTTATGGTGCCCTTGGTACCTTGACTGTGTATAGGGACTCATGAATATTTTAGCCTCTGAACCAGTGATCAAGTCGATAATTTCTGAGACACCTGACCCAGGTCTGCTTAGCTTAATAAAGGGGTAGATTTGCATCTTTGGAGAGGTTTTGTTTTCCTGTTAATTAGACTGGGGAAGACATGGCTTCTGGCAATGAGTAGGGTTCCTCTGTCTCAGTTGTTGACACATTGCCTTACCTGTTGTGAGGAATGCTCTGAATGTTTGATCACTGATAAAGCGGAATTTGAGGAGAGACTCAGGCCTTCAGCTTAATGTCCTTTGAATTCAAAAAGTGTATTCGGTCAAGCTGTCCTTTGAGTTTTAGGTTTTCTTTCTAGTAAAGAAATTGACTATGGAATACCGCTTGAGTGAATTTTCACTTTTCTGAACTGCTAAGCTCGCAAAATTGAATTTTACTTTTCTCAGGTAAATTATTGGGAGATTTCTTATGTCAGTATTATTTTTCTGGTTTATATGACTTTTCTGATTTACTTGGTGTTTCTTCTTTAGCATAAAAAGAATTACTTACCAAGAAGCTCAGCTGAACTTGAGTCTTGCCATGTATATAAAATAATTGAGACTCATAAAACAGGATTTATGTCCCTTTGCTGGGGGAGGGTAGAGAACAAACACAACCAAAACCATTCAGTAGTCTGAGTTGATGCAAGTGATGTGATCTTTATATGAAGAACAGCCTTTTTTTCTAGTGTAAAACAGTATCTCAAGCTGGGTGCAGTGGCACTTTTAGTCCCAGTTCCTTGGGAGGCTGGGGTAGGAGGATCGCTTGAGCCCAGAAGAGTCCGGCCTCTTTTTTAAAAAAAATGTTTCTCATTAGCAGTTACTAGGACCTTTTGCTTTCATGTGTTTAGAATAACCAGGACTATACGTATAGTTCAAGTACCAGAAAGATAGAAACACTAGCAAAACACTCCTGTTAAAAGTAAGAAATCTGGCCTGGCTCAGTGGCTCAGCCTGTCATCCCAGCACTTTGAGAGACCGAGGCGAGTGGATTGCCTAAACTTGGGGATCTGACACCAGCCTGGGCAACTTGGCAAGACCTTGTCTCTACAATAAATAAAAGATTAGTTGGGCGTTGAAAGACAGTGGCACACAGTGAGACTCAACACCTGTTAAGGCCAAGAGATTTAATGGGTCCAACGCGGTGGCTACAGGACCTGAGGGTCAGGCTGTAGCGCTGAAACAAGGGCACGCCAACCTTTATGGGGGTTTAGGGCGACCCGTCAGTCGATTATTGGTTGGCTGGCGGAGCTCCATCCAGGTTGGTGAATTTTTCGCGGGCGTGGGAAAAGGTGAGCCGGACTGTGGAAGAAGAACCCGGAAAGTGCCATTTCAGACGCCCCCTTTGTTTGCCGGGTTGCCATTTTAGGCGGGGGCTGGGTTTGGGCCCCTTTCCAGGAAAAAGGAGGGGATGTGGTTTGCTAGCACCCGGCGGTGGCCCTTCAGGCTTGGTAGCATGTGCCTGTAGTTCTGGCTACTGGCAAGGCTGAGGCCGAAGGATTGCCGGAGCACAGCCGGTCTTCTCTGGGGTGGCCGTGAGTGTGCCACTGTGCTCCAGCCTGGGCGACAGAGTGAGACTCCCAACTCAAAAAAAATGAAAAAAAAAAGTAGGAAATCTGTCCCATACACCACATGGAGACTGAGGTATACTCCTTCCCGCTCCCTCCGAGGTGGTGACCGTAGTCAGTTCCACGCGTGCATGCTCCTCCGTCTGTATCCCCGCACTCCCAAGGGGCACAGTGAGCCTGTTTCCACATGTGCAGAGCCGAAAGGGATCACGTGTGGGATGCTGCTTTGGTTTGGTAGTTGTGTTCTAGGTCCCCTTAGACTGTGACCATGTGGCCGCCTCATTATTTAGTCGAGGTAGGTGGAGTGTTATCAGCAGATTTGAGTGGTTCCAGTGTGGGGCACATCTTGTTCCAAGAATTTTAGTGTTTCTTGCCTCCTGTGAAGGAGAACAGGAAAGGCGGTGTGCTTGGAGCCGTCACAGGAATCCGGCTCTTTACCTCTAAGTAAAGAATTCCTGTTGGCTTTAAACCCAAGTCAAGCCGTGAGGGACACTGCAGGTTCCTGCCATGGACTGAAGCGGAAGGTGAGCTGCGTTCACACGTGTGAAGTAGACACCCCCTGTAAGGGTGTGACCTAACGGAATGTCTCCATTTCTGCTTTCTACTGATCTCTCAGTATCCGTGCACCTTTCCGTCTATTTAGATATCATGAATGGTTTCACTCTGCTTCTACCTCAGAGTACATCTGGCCATGCAAAATTGATTGCACGATCCCCGGTTTGCACTAGGTGATGCTTCGTGTCTCTTTGCTTGATTTAGCTAGCGTTTATTAAGCACTTCCTGGGTGCTGGCTGCCACCCTGGCGGCTGCATGGATGGGGTGGACAGACCAGACACAGGTTCTCCACTTCCAGGTGTGTGGCGGGTCTCAGCAGTAAAACGGCAACAGGGAAGTGTGACAGAGGCTGGGGAGGCGGCTGCGTTCTGGTCTTGAGGCGGCGACGTCTGAGCTGAGAGCTTAGGGCAGACCGATGTGGGTGGGGTGGGGGACTCCCTGGGGAAGGACCGGTTCCCTGACCTCGCAGGAAGGGGCGTGGCTCCCTGGAAGCGCTGTTGGACAGAAGGTAAGTGTGGGCTCCGCAGGCTGCAGGGTCGTGGTGGCCAGCAGGCAGGGGCCCCGTGAGGGGCCGCGTGTGCTCTGTGTTTGGGATGGGGAGGATGGTCATCGGGCCTGAGACCGGCCAGGCCCCAGAGCAGATGTGGATGGGGGCTTGGTATCAAAGGGTAGAAAGACCGAGGAATGGCGGGGTGCTACACAGGGGGACACGGGCGGAAGCCCCTGCCCTCAGCGCCGCGTGCTTCCACTTCTCCTTCCGCGTCTCCTTTCCTGGTGCTGACTGTTGCGGGCTGAATGGCGTCCCTCAAGTTGCTGTCGACATCCAAAGCCTGGAACCTTGGCGTGTGACTGTCTTCGGGGACAGTCCTTTTAAGATTGGTAAAGTGAAACGAGGGCCCGCGCAGGAGCCCTCATCCAGGGAGAGATCAGGACCCAGAAAGACCTAGAGGGAAAGCCACGTGAAGACAGGGACAGGACGCCACCTTCCAACCAAGAGAGGCCTTGGCGGGAACCAGCCCTGCCGACATCCGGATCCTGTACCACCAGTCTCCAGAACCGTGAGAAAGTAAGATTCAGTGCACCTGGCAGCCCAGCAGACGAAGACGCCAACTGGACACACTCCTACAAGTCAGCCCCTCGGTGGCCTTTTGGTCCGCTGCCAGTCCTTCAGTCCTGGCTTCCCCAGAGGCCGCAGCCGGTGTCTGCATTGCTTATTTCTGAGGTGGAATGCCCCTGAGAAGCCACCAGTCCCTCATGAAATAGACAGGCGTTTTATGAGAAAGGTGGGGTGTGTGTGCCAGTGTCTCGAGTCCCAGAAGGTTTTGGAGAAGAGGGAGGACATTGGGAGGCCAGCGCTACCACTGTCACTTTCTTACCCCAGCAGGTCAGACTCGTCCTAACTGGAGACCAGAGAGGGTGCCTTTCGGGACTCAGTGTGCCTGCGGCATTACTCGGAGGAAAGACTGCAGATGGAGCACCGAAGGAAGGCAGGGGGAGGAAAGGCTGGACAGCCGAGTTCCCCAGCTGGGGCGAGGGTGGCTGTGAGCGCCACCTCGGCCGTCCTGGCCTCCCTCAGTTAAGCAGGTGCCCCAGGAGAGCTGCTCTCAGGTTCACTTCTGTGCTGGAGTCTGTGCCGGGACCAGGATGGCATGGATACCTGTTTTAGTCCAAAATGCGGAGGTTTCGGGAAGTAAGGCGCATGAGTCTTTCTCATTTGTTCAGTAGCGATATTTCACCCAGAGCGGCCGCGGTGGAACGGGGGATGGAGTCTGTCTCCCTGGGGTGTCCTTGAGGTGCTCATGCTCTGTGGTCCTCGTGCAAGTGTGTGTCACGGGACTAGGTGCATTTGCGTGTTGGGACGCTCTCCCTGGCGTGGGAGGTGCCGGGCAGACGCTGACAGTCTGAAGCATCACCACCTGCACCCTGGGCACGAGGTCTGTGTCAGCTCCCCCTGGGCTGGAGACTTCCGCGTGCTCTGATGACTGACGGCCGCGGGAAAGGCAGCGTCATGGCTGCTGTTTGTTTCGGCTGAACGTGTTTGTTGCAGACCTTCTGGACCTTCTGTTCGAGTCACCACCTCATCCTTGGTCATAGCTCTGGCCTACGCGTCTGCCCGTCTCAACCTTCGTGTGTTCCTGAGTCAGGCTCCCTGGACGGCTTAGGGCTGGGGTCTGGACGGGGGTGGGGGCGGGGTGGGGGAAGGGGGCTGTGTTGCACATTACCGGGCGCCTTGAAAGGTAAATGCTCGCGGTTCCTTCTTGCCTCCCACAGAGTGTCGGGTCACTATACTCACGGAAACCTTACGGCAGCCCTCTGGGTGAAATATTGCTACCGAACAAATAGGAAAGAATATCATTTCCAAGGTGAATGTGTAAAAACATTCTGGTTGTGGAAAAAATCCAGCGATATAGATGAGCATGTTATTAAGTATGTGCTATCCTTCTAGTACATTATGTGGGCTTGCATATAATTTCTTCTGCATAATTAGTTTTACACTCTGATATCCAGTAGCTTGCTAGTCAATTAAATGTGTCCGAAATCTCATGTCTGAGCACTGAGATCTCCCCACTTTTTTATAAAGCTCTGTATTGACGTCTAATGTACATCTGGAAAAGGCACATATTGTAAGCATACCACTCACTGAGTTATCATGCTTCGTTGTTTTGAATGACCATAGTACTTTTCTTCCTGTTTAAAAAGGAAAAGGAATATGGTCCATGGTCCATGCTTCTGCTCCTGGTAAGAGTTGTAATGGTAGAAAAGGGTGTCAGGGAGGAAATCAAGGATTCCAGTCTCACCACCTCTTTCTTCCTAACCCCCAGGGGTAAACTATGTGAAGAAAGTTTTTTGTGTTTTCTTCTAGGAAAAAAACAAAACGATAGTAGAAATGGGACCATATTGTAGATGCTGTTCTGAGTTTGAGGCTCTCTGTTGAGTGGAAACCTCGGATGGCTTTCTGCATCCACCTTGTCGCTCCCAGCTGCTGTGCATGGCTTTGCCCTGTGGCCGTGGCCTGCACTTTCCAAGTGGCTGCCACGGGACAGGGTGGGTGATGGCCGGACAGAGACAGTGAGGAAGCAGGCCCTGGGCTGTTCTGGCTTTCCTCGCGTTGCTTTTCCAGGCTGTTCTTTTGCCTGTTGTTGGTCTCTGGTCTCGGTGAGGGAGAAGAGACAGCGAAGTGTAGACAGGTTCAGAATAAGGGCACGAGGCAGTAGCCGGTGGGGGGGACAGGGGGCAGCGGTATGGGACAGGGCGGTCGCCAGTCCCTGCCCTGACTGTTTTTCAGTGCCTGGGGGTTTCTTTCTCTGTCTTTCCCCCAATTCCCCTCACCTCTATCAGGAGGATGCCTCTTCTTCTCTGACTCAGGGCTCACCCCGTGCATCGATCCGTCTCCCCGCCAGGCTGTTCTTAACATGGTGGAGCAGACAGACCCAAGACCATGTGTGAAAAGCCCTTTCATTCTTCCGGTCAGAGGCCCGTGTCGAGAGTGGTCTGTGCTGGGATCCTCTGTTAGGATCCACAGTGATTTGTACTAAAAAAAAGAATTTTAAGTTGAAATAGAAAAATATTTGATTAAGAGCGTGTAGATCCCTCCTTTCCCACCAAAGAATCCTGTTTTACAGGATTCTTTGGCTTATAATCTTCATTGTTCAGGTATGCAGTTTTTTTTGTTTTTGTTTTTTGGTTGTAGTCTCACTCCGTCGCCCAGGTTGGAGTGCAGTGGCGTGCTCATGGCCACCCCAGCGCTGACCTGCTGGGTCCCAGCGATCCTTCTGCCTTAGCCTTCCAAATAGTTGGAACTATAGGCACATGCCACCACGCCCGTCTAATTTTCTACTTGTTGTAGAGATGAGGTCTCATCAAGTTGCCCGGGCTGGTCTCCAACCCGCAGGCTCAGGCAATCCACTCACCTTGGCCTCTCAAATGCTGGAATGACAGGCTGAGCCACCAAGTCCAGCCAAGTGTTTTTATTCTTTTTTTTGAGTTGGAGTCTCACTCCGTCACCCATACTGGAGTGCAGTGGCACGCTCCCGGCCACCGCAGCCTCTACCTGCTGGACTGCAGCGATCCTTCAGCCTCAGCCTTCCAAGCAGCTGGAACTATAGGCATGCTACCGTGCCCAGCTAATTTTTGACTTATTGTAGAGACGAGGTCTTGCCAAGTTGCCTGGGTGGGTCTCGAACCTGTGGGCTCAGACAATCCACTCACCCGGCCTCCCAAAGTGCTGGAATGACAGGCTGAACCACCGAGCCCAGCCAACACACCATTTAAAATTTTTTTTAAATTTTAAATATGTGAGGTACAATTCAGGGTTAGGTATACAAATGTTCATTATGCAGGTATCCTTGTTGGTGAGGTATGCCTCCCCTTCCCCTGGCAGTTTCCCACTATTGCCAGTCCCTTTCTTTTTTTTTTTTTGAGTTAGAGTCTCACTCTTGTCACCCATGCTGGAGTGCAGTGGCATGCTCACAGCCACCACAGCCTCCACCTGCTGGATTTAGGCGATCCTTCCGCCTCAGCCTTCCAAGTAGCTGGAACTACAGACGCACGCCATCACGTCTGGCTAGATTTTGTGACTTATTGTAGAGATGAGGTCTCGCCAAATTGCCCAGGCTGGCCTTGAACCCTCGGGCTCAGGCAATCCACTCACCTTGGCCTCCCAAAGTGCTGGGATGACAGACTGAGCCACCGCTTCCGGCCCCTTTCTTATAGTGTTACGATAGTTGTTCAAGGATTGCTTATGAGTGAGAATATATGATACTTGGTTCTTTGTTTCTGTGATAGATCACTCACCGTTATAACCTCTAAGTCTATCCAAGTTGCTGCGAAGTTCATAATTTTGTCTTTCTTTATGGCTGTGTAATACTCCATCATGTATATGTCCCACTTTTTAAAATCCAGTCCTCTTTCGAGGGGCAGCACAGTTGGTTCCATGTTTTTCCTATTGTGAACAACACTGCAATAAACATGTGTGCAGTTATATTTTTCATAGAGTGATTTGAGTTCCTCTGGGTATATTCCCAGTAGGGGGATTGCGGGTTCACATGGAAGGTGGATTTTTAAATCTTTCAGGAATCACCACACTGTTTTCCACAGACGATGTACTAGTTTACATTCCCACCAACAGTGCAGAGTGTTCCCTCCCCGCCCCCCAAATCCTCTCCAGCATCTGCTGTTTTTTGAGTTGTGGACGATGGCCGTCCTGACTGGAGTTAGGTGGTGGCATCTCAGTGTGGTTTTAATTTGCGTTTCTTGGACGACTAGTGAGGCTGAGCATGTTTTCCGTGTGTCTGTTGGCTCCTGTATGTCTTCTTTTGAGAGTAGCCATGCGCGTCTTTTGCCTACTTTGTAATGGGGCTGTTTGTTGCTTTCTTTTCGAACACAACCATTTTTGTGATGGAAGTGTGAGGAGGACAGGTGCCGCTTTGGGTGACTGATGGCAGCAGGTAAGGAGTAGACTGTCTGCACTGTGAAACGTGGAGCCTGTGGGCAGTGGGAGGGTGGGCACGAGGTTCTTCAAGTTTCGTTAGGCGGAGTGCCGACAGGCAAGGCTGTCAGGTTCGAACAGTTTTCTGGTAGCCTAAGGAAATGAACTCCTTAAATTATTTGTTTGCCAGAAAAGTTGCTTTTGGAACACTGCATCTTCCCAACTTATGCTTTAGGAATGAATGAGCAGGAGTGCTTTTTCTTTTTCTTTTTCTTTCTCTTTTTTTTGAGTTGGACTCTGGCTCCTTCGCCCAGGCAGGAGTGTAGTGGCACACCCACAGCTACCCTGGCGTCGACTCGCTGGGCTCTGGTGATCCTTCCGCCTCAGCCTTCCAAGTAGTGGAACTACAGGTGCATGCTACCACGTCTGGCTAGATTTATTTATTTATTGATTTATTGATTTATTTGCTTATGGTAGAGACGAGGTCTCGCCAAGTTGCCCGGGCGGGTTTCAAACCCACGGGCTCAGGCAGTCCACTCGCCTCGGCCTCCCACAGTGCTGGGATGACAGGCTGAGCCACCGAGCCCGGCCTCATTCATCTTCTTGTACTAGCATGAGCACTTTTTCTCTTTTCTGCTCTCTTTTCCAAAAAGGGATGAAGCATTGACCTGTTGTACAGGACCGTGATGCTGCTTAAACTCTAGTGTTGGCTAGAAGGCCCGTCAGGGGCAGCTTGAAACGTGTGCATGTCAGCTGAGCCACACAAGTTCAGCCTTCGGGTAAGCTCGGGCCTCCGAGCCCAGGCCTGGGAGGGTCTGGTGTGTGGGCGCTGAGGATCGCCTCTGCTGGAGAGAGCTTGGAGGCGGGTGCAGTCCTGGCTTTGGGACTTTGGGAGGTGCCTTCTCTTCTATTGGCCAGGTTTCCTCTTACACCTTGTCAGAGATAGGAGTTCCTTTGCAGTCCTGAAGTTTGAAAAATCACTGCCCTAGCAACAGCCAGCTCTGACAAGTAGAGCCAACTCCGGTGGCATGCCGGATGGCATCTTGGTACAGTGAGGTATGTGTGGCTCTCACTGTCATCCTGGATGCTGGTCGTTGCCCTCCAGCGGCCCTGAGAAGCCCACACTGCCTGCCTGGAGCCCTTGGATGAGCTGTCGGATGATCCAGCCGTTGGGAAGTGAGGTGGAATGGAAAAGCTGGGACGGTTCTGGGAGTGGACTCTGTGCCAGGCTCAAGGTGGGGCTGGCCTGTGTGACGGGCCATGCCTGCCCACGCGACCTGCCTGTTCTGTCTGAGATATGCCCCATGTCCAGGGCTTACCCTGCCTGACACTCCACGGTCAGAGCCTGTCTGCAGGCCAGACGTCCTGCTCGGCAGAGGGCTGGGAGCATCTAGACGTGCCACCTGGCGGAGGGCCGGAAGCCCCCAGCTACACTGCGCCCCCTGCTTTGCTGGCTTGAGAGCCCCTGCTTGTCTGGGCTGGGCGTTAACGCCGGACCGAAGGGGTGGCGGGGGGCGGGGTTTTGGGGAGGTGGCATTGAGGCTGTGGGAGTGACCGTGTGACTTGTTTGAGCGTGAAGAGGGATGCGGTCGGTCATTTTGCCGTCTCAGGAGTACATCGGGACCGTCAGGGGCAAGCAGGGCCCGGTGGTCCTGCCAAGGAGGCCGTAGGAAGCCGGGACACAGGAGGAGGCTTCTCTGAGTGTTTGGGGAGGCTGACACATACGGGATCTTCAGAGACATCCTGGGGAGGCAGAGGCATGCCTCTGTTTGTGTGCTCTGTTGCTGTGGTGGAGAACACATTGTAGAAAAGGCAGAAAGAACTTGCTCTTCTTTTGGTTGTCCCTGTGGTTTCAGGCTAATTCGTCCTTAGCCAAAAATGGCGACCATCTGCTTCTCCAGCCTCAGGATTCCATGAGATGAGGAGTCTTGTGCGCCCAGGACCTTGTAGGTGCTTGAGAAGTGTTAGCATCTTTGGCTTCTCTTTTTCTGGAGACCAGAACTTCTGGTGCCATATCATGGTGAAACAATAAAACAGACTGTGTGTGTGTAGTCTGGTAATTCAGTGAGCCAGCATTTATAGCATGAGTGCCGTAGGGCATTTTGTTCTGCTTCCAACAACCGGCTTGAACGCTGGGCACCCAAACTGTGCATAAGGTGGTGGCTGCGGATGGTGCTCGACAGGTGGCCCAGTCCTGGTTCTGACTCTGACCCAAGTGAGACCCGCACGGATCAGCCTCTCTGGCCTCACCTGTGGCGGGAGATGTCCTGCTCTCTCACCCTGCGCTCCGGTCAGGCCTACGGGGTTCCTTGTCGTATATTAGACCATCTGTGACTATTTTCGCGGTCCCCCTCCCTCCCACCACCCCTCCTTCCTTTCCTGTGATTCAGGAAACTCATAGCTCAAGTATGGGAAAAAAAATCTATTTTTGGCTTAAGTTCTTTCTTCAGAATAGGATGGAGAAGGCTCAGACCCCTAAGACTTTCTGTGAGGGAAATTAGATGTAGTTCTCATTTTTTTTTTTTGAATTGGAGTCTCACTCTGTCGCCCAGACTGGAGTGCGG
>NW_007252907.1:624183-672803 GCF_000164805.1 Carlito syrichta | reverse complement strand
AGTAGCTGGAAATTACAGGCATGCACTACCACGCCCGGCTGATTTTTGATTTATTGTAGAGATGACGTCTCGCTGCCCAGGCGGGTCTCGAACCTGCGGGCTCAGGCAATCCACTCACCTGAGCCTCCCAAAGGCGCGGGATTACAGGCTGAGCCACCCAGCCCGGCACCCCCCCTTCTTTTTAAGTGTGACGAAAACTGTTTCTAGTCTAGTCACATATTTTAACAAATACATTTATATGATCGGCGACATTCTGGTGACTCTTCAAAATGCAGCTGCAGTGAAGAGTCTTACTATGTCAGCTTCCAGTGAGTTTATGTTTTCTAACGAAGAGTCTATTTATAGTTAACATAATCACTGCCCGATTTTACAGGGTGAGAAAGGACCCCGGGTGAACAGTTTATGAAGATGGCCATCTAAAAAATAAAGGCTCTTGGAAAGGACATTTCAAAGCTTGCTGGTAACTTGGTCCTGGGCCTCGCAGTCTTCCCTGCCAGGAAGTCCTTTGTATCGAATGTAAATGCTGTCCTTGCAGTTTAATCTCATCCCTCATCCTGTCCTTAAGGGGAAGGAAGTCCCCCTGTGCCCCTTCCTCCCTGACACCCTCCCTCGCTGTCTCCTCTCTGGACTGGTAACCACCTCCCTTGTGGCCCTCCTAGAAATCTCCTTCCCGACGTCCTCTTAGGACTGCCCCCTGTTCCTGCCCGATTTTATAGGGTCCCCCCCGTTCCTGAAATCCTCCAGGACACCCCCTTGCCTGTGTCCTCCTAGGACCCTGTCCTCAGCGTCGTACCATCCGGCCATTCTCCTCTGACGCTCTTCAGCTCCTGCTGGGCTTGCTGTCTTCAGAACCAGGAGCGCCCTGGCGTGGGGATGAGGCTCTCAAGAACCCGCGTCGTGGATTGGTCACACGCCCCTCCTGAACGACTGCCTGTTTCCACGTGCCGACGTTCCGCTCCTTAAAAGCAGCTCACTGCACGGCTGACTCACGCTGTGCCCAGACCTCACGTTTCTCTGACTTAGGGTAAATTCGGCTTTCTTCTGCCTCCCACTGGTGGTTAGTTTTTTACCACCTTCCTGGTTAAAACAGTCGTGTCAGCAATTTGCAACTATCAATAGGAATTGAAAAATGCCAATCCAAAAGGCGGTTTCTGTAATGAATATTTGTAATCATATGGATGCTTGAGCCGGAACACATACAGACGTGATTGCTATATTTAACTTGAGTGTCCTCTGTCCCCGTTTGGCACTTAATTGTCCTCTAACTAATGGTGTTTTGGTTTTGTGTCCTGTACGAAGTCATCAGGCACTTGAGAGCAGGAGCTCTTCTTGTCCTTCTTTGCTGTCCTTTGCTGTGGAAAGAGTAGTCGGTGTTGAGTTCAGTAAACACGTCTTGCAGGGAGTGATCCTGACTGCTTACGTTCCGGAATCTTGGTGTCCACGTGGACGTGTTCACATCTTTGTAAGCGAGGATGCCTAACCACATGCATATTTTTGGTGAGCAGAATCACATTCCTTTTTCCACCTTTTAAGTCAGCGATACAAGGGCTTACCCAAAGACTGGGCAAGCCCTCGTGAGACCGAACTGTTCTTGGGCCCGGAATGACAGTCCTGCTGAGGGTGGCCCCCAACGCATCTGTGTGCGCCCACTGCAGTGGTCTAGAGATCGTTTTCCTAGTTTATCAGAAAGGAAGTTCTGCAAGTGGAATCACAAACCTTATAAAAGCTAAAACATGCGATCCATCTCCTGTCACCCAGGCATGCTATTCTGACACAGGAGAATGAAGTAGACTGACTGGAATTAGCTGTCCATCGGTCATGTTTATCTTTATCGAACACCTTCGAGCTCTCTGCTTGCAAGTCTGCTTCTGGGATGAGCTCCTGTCACGGCCACTGTTTTGGGGGCGCTGTCCGCCCAGTGCACCCTTCCTGTGGCTTCCTGTGCACGGGACGAAGCATGGGCCGTGGCGCGCTCACTCAGGATTAAATTAAACTTCTCGAGAACCAAGCGGAAAGAGGGAGAAAAGGGCAGGTGGAGAACAGCTGCGTCTCCAGGGATGCTTTTCAGTTCCCAGACTCAAGATGGCAGCTGGGATGTGGAACGCCAGAGGGCCCTGGGCTCTGGCTCCGGGAGCGGCGCGACTGGGCTCCCTGGGGTGCCGATACCTCGACTGTTAACTCCGTGCATGGAGATGCCTTCAGTTATCGCTCTCTCAGGGGACGAAGCCATCGGGTCCCTACACACAGGTACTGCTGGGGCCACCTCACGTTTCATCAGTGGCAGGCCTCGAGTGTGGGGAGGGCTTGGGGACCGTGGACGTGTGCCGTGCTGTGGTTTCCAGGCGTGCTGAGAATTGCTGAGCGTCGTGTGCAGGAAGGGGGATTCTGTGTGAACATCGATCGTGTAAGTTGTGTGTGTTGCTACGGTTACTCAGGTTTCTTCTTTGCAAGCCACACTTTCGTTTTTCAGACTGAGAGGCCAGTGTCTGGGTCATGTAAACCTGATGTATTACTTTTTCAGACCCCCTCCCCAGGGCATCTTTCTTCGACTTTAGTGGTGTCAGGGCAGTATTTGGGCAGGGGCACTCGACATTCACAACTAGCTCGTGTCTTGTTTTCGTGGAACTTCCCCTTGCTGGAACCCACCCATTCTGCCTGTAACTGTGGTTGTTGCCAGTTTTTGCATTTATTTAACATGCCTTATGTTCAGTGATATATGTTGAAATTTAGAATATTTGAAAAAAGTGTTTGTTTTGCTTATGAATGCATCAGTCCATCAGCATATATTTATCCTCTAAGCCTAGACTGAAAGTCATCCTTTTTTGGCAGTATTAGCAGACATACTGGGACATTGACCCAAAAAATAGAGTAGGTGGGTTAAAGATTATGGAGGCAATATTTGGCTTATAGTTTGACACTTAAAATCACTTTTGGCTGGGTGCGGAGGCTCACACCTATAATCCCAGCACTTTGAGAGGCCGAGGTGGGTGGTTTGCTTGAGTCCAGGAGTTCCAGACCAGCCTGGCAACATGGTGAAACTCATCTCTGCAAGAAATAAAAAATTAGCCGGGTGTGGTGGCATACACCTGTAGCTCCAGTTACTTGGGAGGCTGGGGTGAGAGGATCACCTGAGCCCAGGAGGTTGAGGCTGCAATGAACCATGATTGTGCCACAGCATTCCAGCCTGGGCGACAGAGTAAGACCCTGACTCAGAAAGCAAAAACAAAATCAAAAGCAAATCAGTTTTCCTGTTCAGTTGGGTGTTACCTGAAGGTTAGGCAGGATTGCTGACCATTGGCAATCTCATGCTAGACCCAGCTGGGGTCATTGGATCACCACTACCTAAGTTAGCCGTGCATGAATTTATTCTGTTCTCAAAGCTTGTTTTCGGCTGATACTGCTGTTGGAAAAGGGAAGCCGTGATAAATTTCATAAACTGGAAAACTCAGCATGCCCTAAAAATGCAGGTTCTCATAAGTGAGGCCTGGCTTGCAGCTAAGTGCCTTTACCTAGCAAGGTCACCTGGCTCTCAAGCCTCTGCGCACGCCAGAGTTCCACCCTTGGAGGACACCCTGTCCCTTACAGGCTGCAGCCAATAACTATTCCAGCTTGTCATAAACACGTACGATCAAAGGTGATCCGAACCAGAGTTTTGATGGAGGAATATGCAAGACTTTTCTTTAATGTTTGAACAAAGAACGATACCAGTTTTGTTAATAGGAGCAAGTGAGGTTAAAGAATGAAACTATTTCGAGTAGACTGCGCAGCCTCAAATCATTCAAAAGTAGTGAAGCAGTTTTCTGAACCAGATTGTGTTTCCTTCTTTACGAGGGAAGCCACCTTTGTTCCCTGTCACAGAGGCATTCCTTGTAGATGAGGTCACTGAGTGACCAGGTCTTTCTCTGCATGAGAGGGAGATGCGGCCTCTCCCGCACATTCCTTTCTCACAGTCCCTAAAGTTAGGCTCAAATGTACCTGTCCGTTAAAGGCTTTTGCAGGATGAAAGCCAGCTCAGGCTTTGTGAGCTGTGAATCGACAATAGACGACAGTGTGCTTGTTCTCAAGACAGCCTGCTTCAGGACAAGAGAACCATTCGTCTTGCGTGCCTTTCAGGTGGCTACGGGGAGAGAGGAGGGTCGACTTGTTTCTTGCCTGATTTCATGGCTGCTTGACAGATACTGTTTGAAACAGTAGTTTTCAATTAATCTGACTAACAAGGTCACTGGGAGGAATGTGTGTTACAGAGTGTGTATCTTCACATCTGTTTCTTCAGATGGAATGAAATGTAAGTAGCCCCCCCCACACCTGTAAAACCCAAGGAATTGACAGCGGTTAAGAGTATGAGATTCACCTTTGATGTTGAAGTGGCCTAGGAAACCTTCCCGTCCCCTGCGTCTCCTGGAGTGGCCCTCGCACCACCGTCAGTGTGACACGCCCCTCGCTTGCTCAGAACTCTTCCTCTGCAAGGCCCATTAGACCCGAGTAGTGTGGCTGGCCGGCCTCTCCTCGTCTTATCTCCAGAGCGCAAACATCCTGTTCCGGCCACGCGGACTTTCCTGCTGCTCCTCAGGCCAGCAAGGCCTGGGCTCTGCACCTGCTCTGTGACCTGTCTGGGAGGAAGGCCTGCTTTTACCCGCCTCTGGGCATGGCCTGCCCTGCGTTACTGTCTCTTCTCTAATGTTCTTCTCTGACCACCGCCTGCCAAATCCGTTGCTCATTGCGGTGGTCATCTCGCCTCAGCTTGCTTTTGTCTTCTGTGTGGCCCTCATGTCTGTCTGCGGTGATATATTTTGTTCACCTCCCTTCCCCCCACCCCCAGGCAGGAAACTCAGGAGAACTGGGACTTGGGCTAAACTAACTCTTGTGTGTCCCTTGGCAGCTAGGTGCATAGCAGGCTCTCTCTAAGAATTTGGTAGATTCACAGATTAATCAGTGAAAGAGTTTTACTTGACGTATGTTGCTGTTTACTCTGCAGACCTCATGCTGAAAGAGCCCGCAAATAGGAAGATCATGGTTACTCAGTCAGATGTTTATGTTGGATCCAAGAATTTTTTATTTTTATTTTTAAGTTGGAGTCTCACTCTGTGGCCCATGCTGGAGTGCAGTGGCACACTCAGGCCACCGTAGCCTCAAAATGTCTGGGTTCAGGTGATCCTTCTGCCTCAGCCTTCCGAGTAGCTGGAACCACAGGCACACGCTACCATGCCTGGCTAACTTTTTGATTTATTGTAGAGACATGATCCTACCAAGTTGCCCAGGGTGGTCTTGAACCCCTGGGCTCAGGCAGTCCTCTCACCTTGGCCTCCCAAAGTGCTGGGATGACAGGCTTGAGCCACTGCGCCCGGCCTGGAACCAAGAATTTTTATTGATGAGTAAATTAAAGCATCATAAATTCTTATTTGGCAGTTCACTTTGTATTGTTTTATGAAGATAAATGTGGAATGATCTAAAAGTAATCTTGCCATTAGCCCTTTTTGTTTGTTTGTTAACCTGGGAGGGGAGCAGCGTGATTCCAGACACCAGGGCCGTCCCTGTTTTAGCGCTTGGAAGTGAACACAGATCCTTCAGAGTCGGCAGGCTGGCACCAGAGTCCTCACGCTGTAAAGCTACCGGGAACTGATGATGAGAATGTATAATGGTACACCTTTCTGTGCTATTCTGCAAACTTCCATTCTTAAATAGTCTTGGGAAGAGAAGCGACAATTGTTTTTTGTACCTAAAACTGTTTAAGGAGTGGGTGGAGACACCTATTAATCTTGGCTGTGTCGTGACTTGAGCAAATTTCCTCATATGATGCAGTGTGGATTCAAATTAGCCTTCAGATGACTTTTTTTCTTCCTTTGCAAAATAATGCAACCACGTTGTGGGTTGATGCTGTTGAGTGTCTGGAGCCTGACGTCCAAAATGAGTTTCCTTTTTCTTTTTCTTTCTTTCTTTCTTTTTTTTGAGTTGAAGTCTCACTCCTTCACCCAGGCTGGAGTGCAGTGGCATGCACCCTCACGGTCACCCCAGCATCGACCTTCTGGGCCCTGGCGATCCTTCCACCTCAGCCTTCCAAGTAGCCGGACTAAAGACGTGCGCTACTACGCCCAGCTATTTTTTATTTTATTGTAGAGACAAGTTGCCCGATCCCCTCTCAAGCCTGGTCTTCGTGCCATCTCACTGGCAACACCTGGGGGACACATCCAAGCTGTTGCTTGGGCATCTCGGGGAGTATTGCTGGGTGGTTCTGTGGGGCCAGCGAGAGCAGTGTGACTGGAGCTGAGGGCGCCTGGGATGTTCACACCAACAGTCACAGTGCCCACGCCCACCCAGTGCATCCCACATCTGCTCTGGGGGCCATCCAGTTCTGTTCCCGCTTCAGTCCCGAGGTCCCTGCTGTCTGCAGGCCTGTCCTGCTGCCTCTGAGACTCCGATTACGAGGGTCCCCTTGATTGTTTCCAGAGCAGGTGTGTCTTTCTCTCTGGCCCCATGTGCGACTGCCACCTGTCTGTTGTTCTCCAGAATCATGCAGATAACTGTGTGCTGGCCACGGTTCGTGGGTCTTGAGTCTGCACTCCCCAGGTGTGGGCTCACCCGTGCCTCACTCCACGTGGCATCTGTGGCTGCCGTCACTTGTCACACCAGTCACTGTCCTGGCCAGGTGCGTGCGTTGCGGTGAATGCCGCCCGCGCTCGTGTGCTCAGTGGGTTTCACTTGTGGAAGGTCCTTCAGCTGGTGTGTCTCCTCTCTGTCCAAGCCTGTCAAGCTGCCTTTGCTCCTCCCTCCTCACTTGTGGGGCCTCCTCTCCCCTCCCCAGCCGACGGCTCCTGGATGTCTCCAGTTTCACATTGGTGGGGTATTGTCCAGACACAGACTGTTCCCCCTATACCTGGCTTCTCTCTGCCCCCTCCCTCAGGGGCGGCCTCTGGTCTCTGAAGTGTGTACATATTCCCCGTAATGCATCTCAGGGTGCAGGAGAACAAGCAAAGCTGAAAGCAATGAGGTCATCACTCTTACGCAGTGTAACTGTATACACAGGATAGGAATTTGAATGGTGAGCTTGATTGCTTTGGTTATAAAACTGCTTGTTGTAGTGCCCCAAGACATGGATTCTTCACTGACCGGCTGGCTGCCATCGTAAGTTCTGTTATAATAAACCAGTGGCTTTCCCTGCTGGCCCTCCAGGAGACTTCTCTGGAATAGGGAAACATTATGTGCAAGCCCTCTCAGATTTGTGGTTACCTCATTGCAGCATCTGAGCTTTGCTTTGGCTGTTACCCTCTCCCATCTGCACCTTGTGTCTTGGTCTGCCAAATAGCCCCTTAGCATCCTTTCTAAGTTCCTTGGTACTTTTGATTTGTCATAGAAAAACCAGTGGTGGACAAAAGCACGTGGCAAAAGGTGGCTTTAACGGTGTTCTCGAATTCTGCAGGGTGGGTCTTTATTTCTTCCACCTTCCCTCTTCAGATGAAGAGCTAGGAGCTTATACACGTTTTTCTGCAGCAGTCTTGCAAGATTGTCATATTTACCAGAGAATTATCATATAGATGGAGCAATTTGAATGGGCTTTTAGTTTCAGGGTAAAATAATTGCTAGTTAAATGATTTACCTGGCGGATCAAACCCAGTTAATGTAAGTTTGCGTCTCTCTTAAAATAAAAGGTGAAAAATTAAATTTATTCCTTGGTAATTTGATTTGTAGGAATGGGGAGCAAAGGATTCCAAACAGGACTGTTAAAATCAGTTCTAATTAATTGCATATGCAGTTGTATCAGTTAAGACTGGGAGGCATTTGGTCTAATTAGGTTTCACGTATCAGTCTCATGCTTAAATTGACAGTCACACCCTCAGGCCCGCCAGCCCTTTTCCACTTTCTCCATTAGGCAGGTGGTGAGATTTTGGCCACCAAGTGTGACCTCTTCGGTGTCCATGGAGCAGAACAGAGTGACAGAAAGGGATTGCACACTCCTGGCTTGGAGTCTGAGCCTTCAGTGGCGTATCTGTACAGCATGCCCAGACGGAGGACAAAGATGAGCTCTGGTTTGGAGTCTGTCCCTCCTGTGGTGTGTGGATGCAGCAAACCCACATGGAGGTAGCAAGATGTGCTGCTGACTCAGAGTTCGACTGTTCAGTGGTGTGTCTACACGCCACACCCCTTGGAGGTTCTGAGATGTGCTGGGGAGGAATTTCTGTTCTCTGGCTGGCCCCTTCCCCTTTTTGATAATCTTTTTCTGGAAACCTGAGCTATTTATGAAATATATGTCTCCTGTTCCAGTTTGGAATTAGCTGTAGTTGAGTCTTATTCTGAATGTTCTGGAAGTAGAACTTGAATAGTACTTTCCTTCTTGCCAATGCCCAATTCACATGTGAGATTCAGTCTCACGGTGCAGAGGGGTCAGTGTAGCACCATTTGGGATTCTGCAGTGTTTTTCTTTTCTTTTTTTTTTTTTTTCTGAGTTGGAGAGCCTCACTCTGTTTCCTGGGCTGGAGTGCAGTGAGTGGGACCCTCATGGCCCCCGCAGCCTCGACCTGCTGGGCTCTGGCGATCCTTCTGCCTCAGCCTTCCAAGTAGCCGGAACTACAGGCACGTGCTACCCCACTCGGCTAATTTTTTTGATTTAGTGTAGGGATGAGGTTTCTCCAAGTTGCCCGGCTGTTCTTGAACTCATGGGCTCAGGCAACTCCCTCACCTCAGCCTCCCAAAGTGCTGGAATGACAGGCTTGAGCCACCACTCCTGGCCCTCTGCAGAGTTTTATATCCTGAGGTCTCACCCGCTGCAGCTTACTGTGGACATGACACCCTTGACAAGCTGTGCTTTTCTTTTTGACGTAAGCAACTGTTGTCTGTGCAGGTGAGTGACCGACTTGCCCGCCTTTTGTTAAAATGTCCATGACCTCTCTTCTCTTCAGTATGTTCAGTTTTTTTGGGAGAATCTGTTGAAGGTTGTCTTGTACAGATGTTCTACTGCTTTTCCTTTGGTTTCTGGTAGCATTAAGAATGGTTTAGGAGCCGGGCTCGGTGGCTCAGCCTGTAATCCCGCATCTTTGGGAGGCTGAGGTGAGTGGATTGCCTGAGCCCACGGGTTCGAGACCCGCCTGGGCAGCGAGACCTCATCTCTACAATAAATCAAAAATTAGCTGGGCGTGGTAGCGCGTGCCTGTAGTTCCAGCTACTTGGAAGGCTGAGGCGGACGAATCACCGGAGCCCAGCAGGTCGAGGCTGCGGTGGCCGGGAGTGGCCACTGCACTCCAGTCTGGGCGACAGAGTGAGACTCCAACTCAAAAAAAAAAAATGGTTTAGAGGCTGGGCTTGGTGGCTCAGCCTGTCATCCCAGCACTTTGGGAGGCCGAGGCGAGTAGACTGCCTGAGACCAGGGGTTCAAGACCAGCCCAGGCAACTTGGTGAGACCTCGTCTCTACGATAAATCAAAAATGAGCCAGGCGTGGTAGTACGCACCTGTAGTTCTGGCTATTTGGAAGGCTGAGGCGGAAGGATCGCCGGAGCCCAGTGGGTTGACACTGGGGTGACCGTGAGCACACCACTGCACTCTAGGCTGGGCGACGGAGTGAGACTCCGACTCAAAAAAGAAAAAGAATGGTTTACAAATTACTTCACGTTTTCCAGAGCGTCTTGCTGCTCCAAGTTGGCCACCCACCACAGCTTTTCCCCTTGCTGCACCTGCTGTGCTCCTGGCCATGTTACTTGTGGCAGGAACCAAGCTCACTGCCTTCGCTGTCTCCAGCTGGATGGCTTGGCGTCCCCGTGTCGGCCAGCTTGGGGTCTTGAGGATGGACGGCTGGTGGTGATAGGCTGACTAGACCTTGTTTCCTGAACTGGTTTTGCTGTTCCTAGAATGAAAGCGTACACTTGTCCTGCCGGAATTTCGCAGATGTAGGTGGACCGTAGAGGAACTTGAGATGTGACACAGGGACGTGCGGGTATTAGGCCACCGGCCAAGGCGGCGTGTGCTGGGACCTAGTCACTCATCAAGGCCTGTGCTTACATTTGTTCATAGACGCAGGCTTAACTCCAGGTAGGTGTGTCCAGAGGAGGTGGGCTGTGATACTTCCTGCCCTGAGGTTGCTCCCTCACAGCTGGGAGTTGGTAGCGTCAAAGCTGTGCTTAAGTGGCTTTTTGCTGAATTCTCTTAAGCAGTTTGCTGGTCTTATTGTGGTAGACATAAGCAAATTCTTTTAAAATCTTGACCAATCAGCTGGGCTCAGTGGCTCAGCCTGTCATCCCAGCACTTTGGGAGGCCGAGGGGAGTGGATTACCTGCGCTTGCGGGTTCAGGATCAGCCCAGGCAACTTGGCGAGAACGCGTCGCTACAGTAAATCAAGTTAGCTGGGCGTAGTGTGTGCCTGTAATTTCGGCTGCTTGGAAGGCCGAGGTGGGAGGATCACCGGAGCCCAGCTGATCAACGCTGGGGTGGCCCTGAGTGTACCGCTGCACTCCAGCCTGAGTGGCAGAGTGGGACTCCAACCCAAAAAACAAACAACAAAAAATCCTACCAATCTAGGATTTTGATTTTTAACGTAGCAGGATGCATGATGCCGTTTTTAACAAGCAGAGGCTTGATGCCGGTCATTGTTCTGCGTTCATTGTGGCGTGCTCACCTCTGCAGGTCAGGGGACATATGTGAACACGTAACTTTATTTTACAAAACCTTTCTTCCAAGCAGGTGACTGGCATGTTTGGCTTGTTACAGTTTCACCTCTTTTCACACAGAACCTTAATGTGTCAAAATTAATAAAAATGTTAGTAGTAGTACAATGTAAAGATGTTAAAGGAATGAACAGGTTTTAGCAACAGCAAAAAACCACAGGTGAAGTTGAGAGCAGCTCAGCTTGTAGGGTTGTCACTGTTTCTTAGTCACACAAGTGCAACTCTAAGAAGAACATTCTTCCGCTCTGTGTTAATGTATTAAACGTTCTTCACATATCAGTTTATCTTATGCATTTGGGTTATTCAGGACCCTGAGCTTTGTGTGTTTTTCTCCTTAAAGCAATGCAGGGTTGCAGTTGGATGAATTTAAATTATTAAGTTATGGTGTGGGAGGGTTTAGATGGACATTTCTGCCATGGGACGGTATAGTGTGTTCTTGAGGCCGTGAAAAAGAAGCATTGTGAAACTCTACAGTTGGGTAGAAAGAGACCATCTGTGCAGTGGCTTAAAAAAAAAAAACCGGGAAGAGCTTTTACCGAAGCAGCAGGAAGTGCTTGCTGAATCGGGCTGCCCATTGTGTGGAAGTGGCAGATTTCTTAATGAAGCTGCTGAATGCTCGCCACCCTCATGTTGCAGGGAAAGTTCCAAGATGGTGGTGGACGCGCACGCCTGTGTGTTGGGGCCCGCCCAATACAGCTTGTAGGTAGTGGCAGTCGGGGATGACGTG
Organism: Carlito syrichta; assembly: GCF_000164805.1. NCBI lineage: Eukaryota > Metazoa > Chordata > Mammalia > Primates > Tarsiidae > Carlito > Carlito syrichta. Next base: position 661,429 of record NW_007252907.1, on the reverse strand, counting down.
TGTGGGCACAGCGGAGCAGGTTGAAATCGAGTGTCTCAAAAAACACTGCAGCCACAGCCAGAGAATCACGCCATGTAATTTCGAGATCAGACAAAGGGGCGGCCGCAGCCTAGTGGGCGCGTGTGGACGCCTGTTGCTAAATCAGATGGACAGGAATGTGGTTCAGAACCTCCTCTCCCGCTCTCCAGTCTGTTGCCCTAGAGACAGACTTCACATATTGACTTTGGCAACGCCAGGGTAGCCTGTCGTGTCTGCAGTTATGCAGGCAACAAAAAAATCTGAATTTGCGACTTAAAAATATAAGTTTACTGCAGTCAGTGCAGCAGATGACATTTGTGGTCAGGCAGGAATTTCCAGAAGCTTCACGTCATCTTTTGGAAAACAATGAAAGAAATGGAGCAAAGAAAGAGTTCTGACCCTAAAAGGTTCAAACAGGAAAGCAGTGAATAGGAGTGAGACTTCTGAAAACCCAGTGAAAGAGGTTGTAGGACTGCTGAGAGTTCAGGTGTCATCTCACCTTGTGGCACGAATGAATCAGCTGGATGATGGAGAGAGCAGGAGTCATAATCAGGGGAATGCTTAAAATATTACTTAAAGATTAAGATGAGAGAACTATCCTAGACCGATCAGCATCCCATACGGTTCTAATTTTAAATGATACCTCAGGCCAGACACAGTGGCTGGCACCTGTAATCTCAGCACTTTGGGAGACCGAGACAGGAAGATTGCTTGAGCTCAGAAGTTGGAGACCAGCCTGGGCAACATAGTGAGACCTTGTCTCTACAGAGCATTCAAATCTGGGGTGTCTGGCCACGTAGTTGTAGTCCCAGCTTCTCAGGAGGCTGAGGCAGGAGGATCATCTGAGCCCAGGAGATCGAGGCTGCAACGAGCCGTGATTGTGACCCTGCATTTTAGCCTGGGCAACAGAGCGAGACTCGCACGCAAAATGGTAATAAATAAATAAATGATACCTCAGAGCAAGTGAGGTTTTCAGTTTTCTTTTCTGATGTGCCTCGCCTTTCAGCGTTATTGTTGTGTAATTACAGTGAGAATAACGTTTTGAAGATTTTATTTGAAAAATAATCTGATAAGGGGTCATTTAAAAACTGCCAAGTGAAATTGAAAAAGAAGTATGGAACTGAAAAAGAAGCCTGAAGACGGGATGCTGTCTTGGAAATGAGTGCTCTTTCCTGGAGTACTATCTGAAAGTCAGGGCCGAGGACCGTCAGAAACACCTTGGTGCTTGCTAAAAATGCAGATACCAGATCTCAGTCCATTTGGGTTGCTCTCACAGAATACCACAGACTGGTAATAATAGTTATTATTATTATTTTGAGTTGGAGTCTCACTCTGTTGCCCAGCCTGGAGTGCAGCGGCACTCTCCCGGCCACCGCAGCCTCGACCTGCTGGGCTCCAGCGATCCTTCCGTCTCAGCCTTCCAAGTAGCTGGAACTATAGGCGCGCGCTACCACGCCTGGCGAGTTGCTGATTTATTGTAGAGGCGAGGTCTCACCAAGTTGCCCAGGTGGGTCTCGAACCCGCAGGCTCAGGCAGTCCACCCGCCTCGGCCTCCCAAAGTGCTGGGATGACAGGCTGAGCCACCGAGCCCGGCCAGACTGGGTAATTATGAACAACAGATGCTCCTTTGGCTCGTGGTTCTGGAGCCTGGGCCGCGTCTGGGGCTGGCCTTCTCACGGCGTCACCACAAGGTAGGGGAGCACGGGCGATGGCAAGGGGCCCTGGCCCTCCTCCGGCAAAACCGCTCCTGCAGTCACCGCATCAGTCCACTCGGCAGGCGGAGCCCTCGGCCCCGAACACCTCCTGGTAGGCCTCCCGACACGGGTACTTTGGGGAGCGAGTTTCCAACACATGCATTTTGGAGAACACATTCAAACAGTAGCACCTGGCCCTACCCTAGGCCCACTGAATCCCATTTTCTGGGTCCGGAACCCCCACATTTTCATTTTGAACCAGCTTCCCAGGGGAGTCTTGTGCCCACTGATGTTTGAGGAAAAACATTTCCAAAACGTAAGTGCAAGTCTTAGCTATTATTAGGACAGATGAACTTCGTTTTTCAAATCTCTCCACTGTAGATAATTTTGGAAATGCTATTTCATCCGAGAAATGTTCCTTGGTAGGAGAGAGGGCAGAATGTTAGACACGTGAGGCATCTGTGGGGAGAGGAATTTTTGTGTCGAAGCGGTTTTATGTTTGTGATTAAATTGTATATCAGATTAGCAGTTGGAGTGAGTTTAGGCCAAGTATTCCTTCTTTGGGGAAGAGTGAGAGAGAATCATATGGCATTATGATTTTGATTTGTACTAAAAAATTTTTTTAAGTTGAAATAGAAAAATATTTGATTAAGAGTGTATAGATCCCTCCTTTCCCATCAAAGAATCCTATTTTGCAGTATTCTTTGACATATAATCTTCATTGTTCAGGCATGTAGTCTTTTTTTTTGAGATGGAATCTCATTCCGTTGCCCAGGCTGGAGGACCGTGGCACACTCATGGCCACCCCAGCATCGACCTTCTGAGCTCTGGCAATCCTTCTGCCTCAGCCTTCCAAGTAGTCAGAACTACAGGCGTGCGCTACCATGCCCGGCTAATTTTTGATTTATTGTAGAGACGAGGTCTCGCGAAGTTGCTCGGGCTGGACTCGAACTCATGGGCTCAGGCAGTCCTCTCACCTGGGCCTCCCAAAGTGCTAGGACGACAGACTGAGCCACCAAACCCGGCCCAGGTATGCCATCTTAAGATATGAGTGCAGCTTTCAGATGACTTGGACCTTTATTTCAGTTTTTCACTACAGTTTTTGGCGCTATGAACAAGTTCGGTAGTAGACGTAGGAGCCCCAGCCACAGGCTGGGAAGTGGAGAAGCTTGTGGGAGGGCGCAGAGGAGACCCCACTCTGTTTCCCAGGAGTGCAGTGTCTTAGTTGTCAGGGCTTCTGATGTTTTGCTTTAGAGAGAGAGTCACATTCTCTGTGGTGTAGATGCATTTCCGGGCCACGCCTGCTCTCTGTCGTGTCCTCGTGTGGTGTTGCGGGTTCAGGCGTGCTGGTGTGGGCTACGGGCTGTGCCAGGCACGTCCTGGCACGTTCCCTTTGCTCAGATGCTTCAACCTGCCCAGGGCCTCAGGCCTTGACTTCTGTGAATGACACAGGCAAAGCAAACAGACCCCACAGAGTCTGACAGACAGTCTGTGAGTTGGGCGAGTTCACTGCCTTTCTGCCCAAGGGAGCGTATTGGAGAAAGTCTACTGGGGTCTCTTCCAAATCGCATTTAGTCTGTATTTCCCATGTCAGTTTGAACGCTTAGACTTGGGTCCATTTCATGTTGATGTGAGCAACAGCATGGGGTTTAAAGTTTCTAGCACCAAAGGAACGTTTTTGAAAAGGAAGACTTCGCTCCCCTTACAGAGACAGTGGTGACGACCGGCTGGGTCTGTTGCGCGTGTGGGGCGTGGATGCTCGATGACTTGGCCGGGTCTGGTGAGCGTGTGGGGCGTGGCCTGAGTGCAGGGCTTGGGCACGCGGGGCCGTGGGGCGGGGCACACAGCAGGTCGGCACAGCTGCTCACTGTCGTCAACAGGGATGTCCCACACGCTCGAAAACTGCCAGGAGAGTGGACCTGAGACGTCCTCATCACAAGAGTGGAAGGGTGTGAGGAGGTGGCAGATGTGCTCGTCACCTTGAGAGAATCACTCATGGTGTTTGTGTATGTTGAAACGTTGTACACCACACACAGATACAGTTTATTTGTTAATTTAGAAAAACAAAAGAACCCCTGTTAGTATCTTAAGTTGAAACAGGTTTCCCAAACTGCTTTATTAAATAATTAGGTGAAACGGTGCTTATTCTAAAACCCCTTGAGAAGTCTTAATGAACTTTCAAAAAAGTTGGTCATCCTCAGAAACAGCGTAATACCTCCTCTTGGGGGTGTTCTGGGCCCACTCTGAGCACTGTGGTGTCTAACGCTCACTGCAGGTAGGTCTTAATTACTCTTAAAGGAACCTTTCGAATCGATACATCTTGTGTTGTGCTTGGCGGTTAATTGCAGTTCTTCTGAGGATCCTTTAATCTCTTTGTCATTAAGGTAGAAATGAGGTGGACATTGCTGAAGGTGGAGTGGTTAAACATTGGAACCTAAGACGATGCCTTTTAATCTCCTCAGACAGATCTTGGGTAAAAGTTAACTCTGGACGGTTATTTTAATGAAAACAGTTGTATACACGTGGACTGAATAGCAGTGACGGTCTCTGAGGTTGATCCTCACAGATGTCTTTTTTGTCTTTTGAGCAGCACATGTGATTCAGAACTCACTTCACTAATCTCGTTATTACCCCGCATGCTTGGCTTCTTGGACACCAGCTTTTCCTGCTTGTCTCCAGGCAGCAGCCTGCAGCATACCCTTCGTGTTTTAATAGCGATCTGTGATGGAAACAAAAATATTCCCCGTACACAAAGTAGGTGGATTCATAGCCAGTCTTGTTGGCACAATCTTGGCAGAAATAGCCGCCCACATAGAGTTGTGAAAAGGCGCAAATTCCAAGCTGAAGAGGAGGTAAACAAGAAAAAAGATTGATGAAGAATGCCTTACATGAGCCAAATGCATCTAGGATGTTCCGGTATATTTAAAATCGGACAACACAAGGAAAAAGCCTGGGCACAGTGGTTCATGCTTGTAATCCCAGCCCTTTGAGAGGCTGAGGGGGGAGGATCCCTTAAGACCAAGGGTTCAAGACCAGCCTGGGCAACATTGCAAGACTCTTTCTCTCTAAAAAAAGAAAAACAGTTGACCAGGGACAGTGCCGCACAATGAAGCCGTCATTTTTCAAGAGTGCTTAGCGGACTGATATGTTGTCTTGAGATTGGAAAGGGCAAGGGAGGGGAAAAACAATTAGCTTTGAAGTCGTGTGCCTGTCCATTTTTGTGCCTGAAATAGCTGAGTAGTCTCGGAGTCCGCTAGGAAGACGAGGACTGAGAAGCTGCAAACGCTGCTTTTGAGGAGGCGGGAGGTGGGGCGCCCTGTGGGAGGAGGACAGTGGCAGTCAAGGCATCCTTCAGCCAGTGTGTTGGGGTCGCCACAACGTCTCCCAGAGGAAGTGCGCTCTCCCTACGCCGCAGGCCTCAGGCATTTTCTGTTTAGCAGTTAGGTGTGTGGGCCTGGCCACCTGGTTAGCTCTGGGCCTGGCCAGCTGTGGACCTGGTCAGGTGTGGATGGGCCTGTCCAGATGGGAGCCTGGCTGTATGGCCCTGGCTCACAGCTGGCCGCCGTGTGCTGGATTCAAGGAGGCATTGGCTACCCACTCCTCCGGAGCAACTCAGGCTGACTCTGGCTTCACAGCTACCAACTCAGTCTTGGTCGACAGCAGGTCACGATTCTCAGGTTCCTCCCCCACGGCGCCTGTCAGGACTGGTCCGGAAAAACGTCCTGGGTGTACAGGACTGAGCAGATTCATGCGCCGGCAAACTGTGAGGGCAGCAGTTGTCTGTGGCAGCCCTACAGCCTTTTCCTGAAGGTGTAGTGGCTGGTGAGGCCACTGCTTCGACTGTGTCCGAGTCTCCCACGTCCTCCTAGGCTGTGATACCCAGTGGCTCCTTCCCCTCTGCTGGGCCAAGTTTGTCAGGGCAGGCTAGACTTGGCTGTGCCCAATTCTGATCAAGCTCAGGGATGTTCAAGAGAAATGCTTCTGACATTTGTTAAAAGGCCAGGAAGGCCTTATTGAAGATGGTTGCAGCCGGGCAGTGTAGCACACAGCCCAGCAAGACGGCAGGGGCTATGGCCATGAGCAGAGTGAGGGAGGGTTACTAACAGCAGGAAGTTACTAAGAGACCCCAGGGGGCGGGTAGGGGATTCCTAAGTGACTTCCCAGGATCTTGCTGAAGGCAGGCCAAGGACTTTCATCTCAAAGGCAGAGTGAAGAGCCACGCATCAAGGGTGGGGGACTCTCGCTGAATTGACCCAGCGGGAGATTGCTGAGACTGGGCCTGCAGGCCTCGAAGCTTATGTCTTGTGTCCAGTTAAGACTATGGAGTATGCTCTGTCCTCGGTCTTATTACCAGCCCTTTGCCAGTAACATGCATCCATCCAACTCTCCCGCTGACCCTTCAGGTCTAGGGCCCTCTCCTTCAGGAGTTCTTGAAAACCATCGCTCATGCACCCGAGCTCCCAGGATGTCACCACAGTACACGCTACTCGCTGGAGACCCCCATCCCAAGCTTGCACTTTCAGTGTGCTGGAGGCTGACATGGCAACCGCCTTGCGACGTGTGTAACCATCTCCCCTGGTGAGGCCAGGGGTGATTCTCTCCCACGTAAACGAGAGAGCACCTGGTGAAAGTCTCCTTGGGAAGACGTGTTCTTTAGAGTGTCTCAAGATTCCAAGCGTGGGCTTCTTCCTGATCAAGTCACTTCGCCGCGCGTCTAGGGACCTGCCAGTTGGTTTCCGTGCCACGTCGTCCCTTTCTGCACACTGTGTCCCAGTCGCTAGACGTCAGGTGCTGGCTTGGCAGGAGACACTGCTGTGCGTGCCACGCGGCCAGTTGGCACTGCCTCCCCGCCTCCTGTTGAACCTCTCTCTCTCGCGGGTTGGCAAGCTCATCCTGCACATGGAGGAGAGCATGTGTGTTTGTGCTTGTTTACGTCTGTGTCGTTGGCAGGGGATGAGGAGACGTCGGGTTCGTTAAATGCCATCATCTCTCTCCTACCTCCTAGTCTTGGAGGTTTTCTCCCATGTCATTTTGTAACAGAGGATATCCTGGGTTTTTTTATTCAGTCTTCTGTGCTGTCAGTTGTTAGCGTTTGAGTCTGTGTATTTCGCGCTTTGGTATCAAAATAGTAAGAAACAATGTAGAAGCCATGTATGTATTTACCATCCATCCCTCAAACTGTAGAGATTTATTAGTTAGTTCGCATGAGAATTTCCAGGGAGAGTGATGGGCTCTTCCTATGTGCCAGGTGGTGTTCTGGGTGCTTTATTTAGATTAACTTGCTGAATTCTCACAGCACCACTGAAGTGGTTGCTACTGTTATCTGCATTTAACAGATGAGGAAACAGACACAGAGAGGTTAAGTATCCTGCCTAACGTCACACAGCTGATAAGTAATGATATCACTCAGAGTAGTCTAAGTGATGGAACAGTAAGAAACAGCCCTGAACTTCCAGAGGCTTAGACAAGCAAGAGCTTATTTGTCATTCATGAGATACGTTGTGCAACTTGGCAGGGAGATGCCACTCCTTGGGGTCACTAGAGCCCCTCAGACCCAGGCCAGTGAAGGCTCCGTCTCCACGTGCTTCCAGGAAGGCGTTGGCAAGTCGGCTGTGGCGTGAAGCTTCCACCTTGATGTGACGTGTTTCCTTCTCATGCCCGCTGTCCAAAGTCAGTTCCAGGCCACAGTTCCCTCTCAAGGAGGTGGGAAGGTGTCCTGCCAGGGGCCTGGGGACGAGGGAGGTGTGGTGTTTGGTGGAGCCAGAGTCGGAGTCCGGTGGTTGGGATGGGGAGATTGTGTCAGGGCTGTCATGGGCGAATGCGTGGCATGCGTCCTGTGGACACGCTGGGCGGTTTTGTCATTAGGATGTAGCAGAAATGTCATCGGAGGAAGGTAAGTGAAATCCCCTATGATGTGCCAGGGTGTGGATGTGTAACTGTTACATGACCTGCCGTTTTGTGAGAAGCAGCGCAGTGTTGCAGGTAGGAACGTGGGTCTTGAGTTGGGCTGCTTGGGTCGAGATGCTGGCTCGGTCCCAGATGACCTGTGTGACCCTGGGCAGGTTACTTAGCCTTTCTGGGCCTCAGCTGAATATTGCCTCATACTAAATAGTACTTACCTTACAGATGTGGCACTTGGTCTGAGGTTGTATTCTAGACCCGGGTTTCTGAACTTTGCGCTGTTGACAGTTTGGACTGGATATACCTTTTTGGGGGGAGGGCGGTCTCTTCTGCGCCTTGTAGGATACTTAGTGGCCTTGCTGGTCTTTGCCCACGAGATGCCCACAGCACATTCTTCCTTGACCCCCTGATTAATTGCCATTGAAAGGGATTTTTAAAAGTTGTGTGTGTGTCACTACAAAGATAGTAAATAAGTCGTGTATGTTAAATAAATGTTAGCTACTGTTTTATATGGTGAGTTTTGTCATGCCAGAGAGTAAGTGGCATCACTAAGAACTTAACTGTGAGCAAAACAGTTTGATGACCAGCTTAGTCAGTGAGATGATCACATGTTGCTCTGTAAGCCAGGTTGTCATGGTACTTAGGTAATGTTTAACGTTCGGAATTTCCATTTTATTCATTCTGGCTTCATGTTCATAGGTGGAATTCTGTTTTAAGAATATCAGCATGCAAGAACTTGTTGACTGAGTTATTAAATATGTTTGTGCCTAGCAAACCCAATGTATCAAAATCTGGAAGTGAAAAACGTAGATTAGAAGCTGTTTAAAAAATCCTCTAAAACAGAGACTCTGTGGGGGGTGGGGGGCGTGGGAGCAATCTGGCCCCAGGGCATGTTTAGCATTGTCTGGAGACATTCTGTCATGTGGAAGGGGTTGCTCCTGCATCTGGGGGTGAGACCAGAGATGCCCCGCATCCTACAGGGCCCAGACGGACCCCTCCCCAGCAGGGAGCCGCCAGGCCAGATGGCGGCAGTGCCAAGGCCGAGCAACCCTGACCCTGAAAGTGAAATCAGTTGACCATGAATCGCTTTTAATGGAAAGACCCCCTTGGCATGCAAAGAATACAAGTTGGTTCCCATTGTAGGGAGCGCCATGTGGTGACCTGTTCCACAGGGTGTGAGGCTGTTTCCAGGCACTTTGGCCAGAGCAGTGGCAGCAGGTGTGGCAGTCTATAAGCGGCAAGTGCGGCGAGAGACATGTGTCTGTTCTCTTTAGGCACAGGGGGTGTTCACCAACTTGCCCTTAGGCGCTGTGGCGGTGTCCGAGAAGTTGCGTTTCCGTTTGCTTCCAGTGAGAACAGGAACACTGGGCACTTGGTCTGATGTCATATTCCATTCCTGGGTTTCTCAGCCTTGCGCTATTGACAGTTGGGACTGGGTACATCTGGGGGGGAGGAGGCTTTGTGCCTTGTGGGATGTTTAGCAGCATCGCTGGTCTACCCACGAGATGCCCACAGCACATTCCTCCTTGACCCCCTGATTAATCACCACCGTTGGGACGATCCAGAGTTTGCCGTTGGCGGTTGTTCCTGGGAGGTGGGGGTGAGCAGAATTGGGCCCGTGGTGGCCACTGTTCTGGAGTGACTTGGAGAGGGAGGACCCTGCCTTCTTGGGTGTGCCGTGGACCGAACCGGGAGATGGGGAGTCAGCCGCGTGAGGCAGGAAAGGAGACAGCAGGCCAGTGCTTTTCAGCCTCAGGGGTGCACGGAGAGTCCGAGGGGCAGTCAGTCAGTCGTCTGTGTCTCTGTACGGGACGGGAGCAGATGGCGGCTAGCAGGAAGGAGAAGGGCCCGCAGCTGCTCTGGGGCAAGGCTGAAATAGAGAGACCGTGCGGAAGAAAGACCCCGACTCACCTGCAAGCTGGTTTGCAGTGACGTCTCCTGATGAACACAGCTGGTGAGGGCGGAGCCTGCGGTGTGACAGAGGATGCTCTGGGAGGTGGCGGCCCGAGGGCGCCTGCTGACTCAGGCGCTCACTGTCTGCTGGCAGTGAAGAAAATCCGTCCGCGAATGATGTGGAGAGATACAGATTCTGTTTCTCCAGAAGCCAAACAGCCAAAGCGGTCTAAGATAACCAGATTTGTTTTTGAGGAGTCAGAGTGACAGTTCTAGTTTTCCAGTGAATTAAATGCGGTAATGTATACTGCAGTGAGTTAACAGATCTAAAATAAGACACTTGGAAAAGTTCCTGTCCCCTGAGAAGCCTTCAGAAAATGCTAGTTACCTGTTAATCATTAAAGTAGAGACCTGGAATAATCTCATTCAGTTTGGTTTTAGTTTTAAGTTACTTTATTCTAATTATTTGAAAACTGGTAAGCTAGAATATCTTCTTTCTTTCTTTCTTTTTTGAGTTGGAGGCTCACTCCGTCACCCAGGCTGGAGTGCAGTGACACGCTCACGGCCACCCTAGCATTGACCCGCTGGGCTCAGGCGATCCTTCCACCTCAGCCTTCCAGGTAGCTGGAACTAACCACGCCTGGCTAATTTTTTGATTTATTGTAGAGATGAGGTCTCGCCAAGTTGCCCAGGGTGTTCTTAAACTGTGGACTCAGGCAATCCTTTAGCCTCAGCCTCCCAAAGTGCTGCAATTACAGGCTTGAGGTACCACACCTGACAAAAACAGACAATTAAGTTAACCAAAATATTTCATTTGCCACTGTTCTGCGTAACCCAGAGTTGACTGTACCCTGCTCCCTATGAAGACTTCATATTCACAACCCGGCAGGTGACACCATTGGTCAGATTAGGAGATTACATATTCACAGTGGAAGGATTAAACTAAAGTTCTGCTTAATTGTTTGATAGGCATGGACCTTATTTGGGGCTTTGAAGAGGGCTAAAAAATATTTAGTAGCAGCCAATTTTCAGGACTAAAGCACAGTTTATCAAAATTTACTGAATCAACTCTGTTTTAATGGGCTATGATTTATGTACCAGGCTGTTATAGTTAGGAAGCTGATTAGCCAGCTTGAATTCCCAGCTGAGTTGTGATGAGACTCTGCCGTTTCATTTCAAGCACTGAGGAGAGAGGGCTGTGGGGTGAGGAGACCTGGATTCTGGAGCCTGTTTCAGCCTCTTTTTCATGATTATGTGACCCTGGGCAAGTCTTTGGTCCTGTTGAAACTCATCTCCTGTCTACTCCATGGGGTAGCAGTCCCTGCCCCCATGGAGTTACTGTAAGAATGAATGAACTTTGAAGGCACCGTGAATTACTTGGTGCTCACTGATTTGGTCGGCCAGCTTCCACATTTCTCCTTATCTCTTTCTCCACATTGTTTCAGTGGTCTTTCCTAAGTGTGGATCTGAACGTGGCTTCAGTGGTCTTTCTCGAGTGTGGATCTGATTGTTGTTATGTCGTTCTTTCCCAAGAGTGGATCTAAATGATGGGCTTCAGTGGCCTTTGCAACAAGTGTGAATCTGAACGTTGCTACATTGGTCTTTCTCGAGTGTGGATCTGAACATTCCTTCAGCGGTCTTTCCCGAGTATGGATCTGAATGTTGATACACCCTTCTTTCCCAAGCGTGGATCTAAACGGTGTGCTTCGGTGGTCTTTGCCAAGTGTGGATCTGAACATTCCTTGAGTGGTCTTTCCAACAAGCGTGGATCTGAACATTGCTACATTGGTCTTTCTTGAGTGTGGATCTGAACATTAACTCCCTTCAAGTTCCTTCGGAGTGCTCTGTGGAATACAGAATCGACTGACATTTCAGCACAGTCTCCAGGAGTCTGTCGCATCTGACAGCCTTTCGCTGCAGGTCCCGACTAGGCTTGTCCTGCCCGTCTGGGATTTGGAGTGCCCTGAGCCAGTGCCCTCCACTGCAGGTGCCTGTCTACCTGGCCAGCTTGCTTCCCTCTGTGGGGGCAGCCAGTACCCTGTCTGGGATATGTCTCCACTCTGAAATGTTTTACACCATTGGAATGCTTTTTCCTTTTCCTCTTCTTCTAGAGTAATAGGTTTTTAAAGACAGGACCTGATGCCTGCAGTAGGTATTTGATGGATATCAGGTGATTGAATCCATAATTGAAGAGAGAGTTTTAGGCGGAAGTAGAGAGAAGCACTGGCTGTATGGGTGATTTGGAAGACAGTGCTGTGGGTAATTGGTGGCTGTGCTGGATGGAGGAGTAAGGATTCTGTAGCAGTGTTGGGAAGAAGTAATCTCAGTTACTTAGGCTCTTCAGTGTAGGAGATATTTATTTTCCTTTTTATTTATGAATAACACATTTGGGACAACAAACATGATCAGATAGAGTCGTAAAAGCAGGAATGCAATAGTAGGCCTTCTTTGTTGACTACTTATGTGCAGTGCTGTTCCAAGTGCTTTGCATGTTTAACGGATGACCGACCTCTCACCACAACCCCATGAGGTGGGTACTGCCACCCTCTTCTACTTACAGACAAAATGCTTAGACCCAGAAAAGTACGTGCCTGTCCATGCCAGTGCTTGTGGGCTTTTCGCTACGTGAGTAGGACCAAACTTCCACACTTAAACTGTCATTTAATAGAATTATTATTATTGTTTTTTTTGAGTTGGAGTCTCACTCTGTTGCTGGAGTGTGCAGTGGCACACTCACAGCCACCCTAGTATCAACCTGCTGGGCTCTGGCGATCCTTCCGCCTCAGCCTTCCAAGTTGTTGGAACTGCAGGTGCTTGCCTCCATGCCAGGCTAATTTTTAATTTATTGCAGAGACGAGGTCTTGCCGAGTTGTCTAGACTAGTCTCGAACCCGCGGACTCAGGCAGTCTACTTGCCTCAGCCTCCCAAAGTGCTGGGATTATAGGCTGAACCACTGAGCCCAGCCAATAGAATTTTTAAAATAGTTGGTATTTAAATAGTTGATACTTAGTATTTTAAGCCTAATGTTGAGATTTTTATTTTAGACTTAAATATTTCTTTAATTTTATGGAAAAAATAGGGTCAAAACCATTTAAAGGGAATTTCCCATCCCTTCAAAATTAACCTTAATTTCTTTTGATTGAATATTGATTTTTCAGTGGGTAAAGGAAAAACACTTTAAAATACTTCTTACAAATCTGTCTGCTGCTTATGCATCGTGGTGGACATCCATGGCTCTGAGGGCCAGCATATCGAATGAGATACATTGGGACTATATGTAAGCATGGTAGGTCTATGTAGACCGGCACCGTTGAAAGTCATACTAAACTAAGCACTGATTTTTACATGACCCATTCATATACATACAGTTAGAGACAACAGAGCCTTTTTGTATTTGTTGTTTCAAGTAGATTGCAGTCATGGTTGCAGTTTGGCATGGATTTGATAGTTATTACTTGCAAGGGCCTCTCATCCATCCCATGTGCCCTCAGGCCTGTGCCAGGGTTACCTTTGTCCCCAGCTGTGATGGGTAGGCTATGGGTCTCCTCTAGACTCTTCTCTAGTATTCTCTTCTCTCTCTTGTCTCAGCCCAGGATGTTACAGGAGTGTTGGGAAAACTTTCTGAGAGCGGTGAAATTTAACATGAAAGAGGCTTCAGGACTTGGAACAGTTAATGTGCTTTGTGACCCTAAAGGGGACAGAGTATGCATCCTTTCCTAAGTGCACGTGACCACAGAATAGGACTTTTTTTTGAGGTATAGTATATTAAAAGAAATCGCTTCCAAGTGTTTCAAGGAACAACAGTTTAGCAAACCAAAAACGTCATGCGTTATAGAGTAGATTATTATATTTAGATTGCTACCTTGAAGATTCAGAAAACTGTTTCTCTAGTCAATATTTAAAGATGGTGACCATCAGAAATATTGGGAAACTGGACTGAGTTTAACAAAAGAGCCATTCTTAATTAAACTCAATGTAATTATTCTCTATCACTCTGCTCACTTGATTAAAAAAAGAAGACTCATAAAGCTGAGTCCATTTTTCCTCAATTGAGGCTGGAATTTAAATGTCATGATGTATCTGTATTGGAAAGCAGTGACAGTTGAGACAGTTTAGGCATCTTTGGTTAACCAAATGGAGACCTTGGGAGTTTCTGGAAAAACTCACTCTTTTGAGATCAAGTAAAATTAACTTCACAAAGTGTAACTGTACATCAACCTGCCTGTCACTGAATGAATTGTAACTATGGACAGGATCCTTAGCACCTTTTTACGAGTAAACCCTGGAATATACTATAGTCGATATCAACTATCTGTAAACCTTATAGTGCTCTCTCTCCTTGTGTTATTGTGCCCCTTTTTTTAAAAATTAGGTGAAGCCACTGGTTGTCCAGGTGATTTGGAAGGCGGCGGACTGACAGTCACCATGATGCCACCATTCCATAGCAGGGGAAAGCAAAATGCCTAGAATGCTATGATGAGAGGAACATCCACTGATTGAGCTTCGTTTTTAAAAACGGAGCAGGAGGGAACCAGTGCATGAACTATGTAATTAATAAGATAAAGGCCATGCTAACTCATTTAACCAGCCCGACCTCCTGAAAAGGGAGGTACTGGTTTGCACTCTTAGACCCATCTGTAAGTTTTTCAAGGACAGAGTTGTTTTGCTTTTATCTATTTATTTATTTTGAGTTGGAGTCTCACTTTCTTGCCCAGGCTGGAGTGCAGTCACACGCTTACGGCCACCCCAATGTTGACCTGCTGGGCTCCAGCGATCCTTTCGCCTCAGCTTTCCAAGTCGCTGGAACTATAGGCGTGTGCTACCACGCCCGGCTAATTTTTCATTTATTGTAGAGATGCGGTCTCGTCCAGTTGCCCAGGCTGGTCTTGAAACCCTGGAGTCAGGCAATTCTCTTGCCTCCCAAAGTGCTGGGATTACAGACTTGAGCCACTGCACCCGGACTTGCTTTTAATTTTTTTAATGCTACAAAATTTTGGGAGACAGTTGTGGAAATAGTCATTAGAATTAGTGTATAATTCGTAAATTAGAACAGGAAGACCTAAAGAATGTTTTTTGAATATGAGTGTAGTGTATGTGTGCAAATAAGACTGCATGTGGTCTGACAGAGAGTTGTGTGCTGTGGTGGGCAGAATAATGCACCACTTCTGCCCCACCCCAAGATGTCCACATCCTCATCCCCAGATGAGATGTGTTGTTACCCGGTGAAGGGGGTTTAAGGTTGCAGGACATCGTAATGCATAGATGTGTGGAATTCAGTTGCTCATCAGCTGACTTGAGATGACGTGGTGATCCCGGCTTTTCTGGGTGGAGTCAGAGTCACCACAGGGGCTTTTAGAAAGTGGAAGACGGAGGCGGAAGATGTGATTGGCGCGATGCTGTGTGACAAGAACTCAAGTTTGTGGCAGATGGAGGAAGGGCCCCAAGCCAAGGAACTTGGGTAGCCTCTGGAAGCTGCAAAAGGTGAGAAAACAGACTTTCCCTCAGAATCTCCAGAAAAAAACCGCAGCCTTGATTTTAGCCCAGAGAGATGTCTTCTGGACTTCTGACCTCCAGGGCTGTAAAAAATAAACTTGTGTCATCTTAAGCCGCGCGTTTGTGCCGGTTTGTCACGGCAGCAGGAGGAGACGCATGCAGTATGTGTGCGGAATCTGTTGAGCTGGACTTCTTGTCCTTGGAGACTGCTGCCTGTGCAGCCAGCATTTTCTAGTGCAGGATTTTAATTCTTGCAGAAGTTACACATTTAGAATATATGTTCAAGACATATTCTCTTCAGGGATGGTCTGCTTAATGCTCATGGAAACAGCTGAAAAAGCAGAAGAGTGAAATAATGACTTAAACACAGGTGGTAGTTAAAAATGCATCCTGTTACTTTTATAGGAAATACAATCCTTAATAAAATTCAGATCAGGCATTGGGGAATTGGACTCGCTTCATGACTCTGCTGGGAGAGCTCCCTTCGTTCACTCTTGTGACGTCCATTTTGAAAGGTTTTCTTTCTCTGTCTCCTGAATTGAAAGATGCACTTGCTCTGCCCAAGGGCGTGTCCCTGTGTAGAAGGGGGCTGCGGGCACCACTGCCCTCGGGCGTCCCTCTTAACAAGTGGCTGGCCTTGCCTCGTTGGGCTCTGTTCAGTGGCTGGAGATGTGGGGTCCCTCTCCTCACAGGTGGTGTCAGGCTGCCGGCGCAGAAGACGCCAGAGGGAGTGGCTGTCGGTCAGTGGAGCCGTGGAGTAAAATAGCAAACGCAGAGGTAGATGTGTGGTACCCGGGGAGCCCAGCGCCCCTGCCAAGGGTTGTTTTGGAATCCCAAGTGCCCGCTGAGGTTTTAAAAGAAGTGTTGTGTCACGCGGGCTTTTCGCGTGAACCCCAGCTGACACCTACCCTGTGGAGACAGCTGCCTGGTCTGTGTCCAGGAGGGTCTCCGTGAGTCATTTTGCCTGTCTCTGTCCGCGACGGATGAAATGTGTGCTGACTGGTGCGGCTTATTCAAGAGCAACGTTTTTCAGATGCACGTATGAAGTAGGGAATGGTTTTCATTTGCCTTTTCAAATCTTTTTAGTATCTACTAAAGCCAGAGTTTTTTGGAAATGGGTTATTGATTGACATTCTAGTCTCATGATTTTTATTCTTTCCTGTTTTTAGCCTTTTCTCTTGGAATTAATTGTACGCTTGCTTCTTTCTTGTGTGTTTTAAAAGCAGGTAGGTGATTGAGATAGTACAGCTTAGATTTGGAATTAGACGGTGACTCATGCTAGCTGAACTCATTCAGTTCGTTACCCAAGCACAGTTCTTATAAGACTGGCTTCCTGACAGTCTTGGCACTTTGTATAACATAGATTTGCAAAGATGGGTTTTTATCAACTACAACAGTTTCCTGTAGAATTGATGGTGCACTGTGGCTGGTTGTTGAGAAGGAATAAACTTCTGGTCTGAAGCCACCTGTTGTGGAATGGGCTTCTCACACATCCCTTTTTGGGAGGTCGGGGCTGGTTGAATGAGGTTAGTGTGGGCTTTACCTCATTAATTACATAGTTCCTGCACCTGCTCTCTCCTTTTCTCAAAATCAAGCTCTAGCAGTGTTTTTCTGGCTGTAGCATTCTAAATAGTCTGCTTTTCACTGCTGTTGAATGGTGATATGTGGTGACCAGGAAGAAACTTGGTGTAGAGACACAGCAACTATGATGAAAAGGCAGAATCCCTTTGATTTATGAATTTGAAACTGAATTGTAAATGTCAAGTGACTGTGAAAGATGAACCAAGTGGGAGTTTAAATTAATTTCAGAAGCAAAATCTACTCTTTTACGTATAGCATGACTTATGTTATCCGGAAGGTTCTTAGCTACTTATCCACCTACCTCTTTCATTCATGTTAAGTGCACTAAGCAGAAGAGACAAACTGTGAGTCACAATGTGCTGGTGTCCTGACCTTGACTGGAATAATGGCCTTAGGCAGAACGCTGCTTCTCCTAAAAGCCCCGATGGGAGGCGTGCTGCTGCATCCAGGCTGGTTCCTTGTCTCCTGCGTGTCTTCAGGAGCTGTCGGCACATGGCAGCCGGGCGTCGCGGGCCTGGCTGCCCCCCTCGTCGGAGAAGCGGCAGCGTCCCTTCCCCTCTGTCCACCCTTTCTGTTTTCTTGGTCCTCGGGGGTTGTGTCATCCTGCGGTTTCAGGCTCTCCCTTCCGCTGAATTCTTTGGGTGCCCCACGTTAGTCATCAATTCCTCCTCTGAACGCTTTCCCACGACCTGCCCTCACCTCTGCTGTTCCCTCAGGCCACTGCCACTTCCGTCTCTTTCCTCCGGGGGCCAAGCCTCGCAAGGCAGTGATGCTCGTCTGCGCGTCCTGGACTGACTCACTTCCTGCATCGTTCTGCAGTCGCCCTTCCACCTCCACCAGGCCTGATGGCCTTGACCGCCTGTTGCAGGGTCCGTCGCTGTCTCGGTCTCACCCCCCCTTGCCCCTGTGCGTGGACCTCCTTGCACACCGCTTGGCCCGCACCTTCCTCCTGTCCCAGCGTCCGGCCCAGGGCTTCCTCTGGTGGCAGTCTCCTTTCGTCTTGGCACGTTAGCGGCCGCCGTCTCCCCAACGGCCCCTGGTTCTCTCAGCCTCTGATCCTGCGTGCACAGCCGGGGTCCCCGCCTGGGGCTCAGCCAGCTCTTGCCCAGCGTGTGCCCTCTCAAGCCTGCCTCCCTTTCGTGAGTCTCTTGCTGGCCATGGCCTTGGCATCCCTGCTGCCAGGTTGGTCCCAGGGCCAGGCCGTCCTGCACCGTACGAGCCTCGTCCTGGGGATGTCTTCTGCTTCGTCACTGTGGAGTCCTGCCCTGGCCCCAGGAAGGTGGCGCCTGGCCTTATCTCTGCACGGGTCGCTTCTCTTTCCCGCCTGCTGTCGGGTGCTCTGTGTGAGACACAAAGCCCCCTTGCAGAACAAGGCCACGTGTCTCACGGGCTGGCTCTCCAGGCCCTTGGGGGTCTGGCCTCATCTCTGGCTTCCCCTCTTCAGTGCTCTGCTCCAGCAGGGTGAAGCCACAT
The DNA here is from genome assembly GCF_000164805.1 of Carlito syrichta. Lineage (NCBI taxonomy): Eukaryota > Metazoa > Chordata > Mammalia > Primates > Tarsiidae > Carlito > Carlito syrichta. Next base: position 643,376 of record NW_007252907.1, on the reverse strand, counting down.
TTGGCAAATCTGTCGACTCTGTCCCCAGAATCCCCTGATCTTCCTGCTCTGGATGCTTTCACCAGAGTCGGGCCAGACTGCCACCGTGTCCTGGTTACTGCAGTGGCCTCGTGCCTGTCATCTTGCTGCTTCTCTTGCCTTCCAGAGCTGACTTTCCATATGGTAGACGGAGACATGTTTTAAGGATAAAGATGAGATCATGGCATTGTGGAAGTTGATCACGTACCATTCCTCTCTCCATAGCTCTCTAGTGGCTTCTTCACACTCGGAACAAAATCGTATCCACTCCTCATGACCATGAGGCCATGCAGAATCAGTGGGAAGTGCTGTCCCCTTCTGTCCCCCATAGGAGTGCTTAGAAATTAGTGATGGCCAGGTGTGATGTCATGCGCTGGTAATCCAGCGCTTTGGGAGGGCAAGGCAAAAGGATCGTTTTGAGGCCAGGAGTTTAAGACCAGCCTGAACAACATAGTAAGACCCTGTCTCAAAAAAAAAAAAAAAAAAAGCCATATGTGGTGGCTCAAGCCTGTAATCCCAGCACTTTGGGAGGCCGAGGTAAGAAAGATTACCAGAGTCTAGGGGTTCAGGACCAGCCTGGGAAATATGATGAGACCTCGTCTCTGCAATAAATAAAAAATTTAGCCAGACGTGGTGGTATGTGCCTGTAGTTCAGCTTCTTGGATGGCTGAGGTGGAAGGATGGCCTGAGTCCAGGCTGCGGTGGCCTGTGAGCATGTGACAGAGTGAGACTCTGACAAAAAAAAAAATGTGTGGTGTCTGTTTTGACTGTCACAGTGGTACTTTTGACATCCAGTGCCTCGAGGCTGCGATACCTGCCCCCAGTGCCAGTGGTGCCCTGAATAGGAAGCTCCCCTCTTCACTTCTGCTTCTCCTCCCAGCAGCCTGCCTTGACCCTCACTGGGGCACCTCTCCTCTTGCTCCAAGGGCCTTCTTGGAACCTGGGTGTTGTCTTGCCTCGGGGCCTGTCCTAGTCGTCTCCACCCCCTGTTTGGATCCCTTCTCCCCCACCCATCTGGCCTCTGCGTGCATCTCTTTCTCCTGGACGCCCTCACAGAAGCCCCTCTCCACACGCCATGCTCCTATCCTGCCCTGCGTTTCTTGTCTGCGCACGTAACCCCTGAAATCAGCTTCTGTGTTCATGGGCTGGTCGGCTGTCCACTTCCTGGAGAGTCCCTACTGGCCATGACCGCCTGTCTTGGTCACCGTTGGCCCTCGTCTGGGGCAGCGCTACACCTGCCTGTGCTTCAGGACCTTCAGGGACTGAGTGAGTGGGTGTTGCACCCTTGCTGCCGCACTGTGGGTCTTCCCCTGTTTTACCTGTGCAGAGTGCAGTGTCTGCATCTAAAGTTTCTACCCATCCTTTCAGGGCCGTTTTAACTGTCACCTCTTTCACGATGGTGCCTTCTCTCTCTCTCCCTCTCTCTCTTGCTCTCTCGCGCTCACTCTCTCTACACACATACACTCACTCTCTTTCTCTCTCTCTTTCTCTGTTAAGGTGCCCAAAATGTATGCACATTTTAAGAAAGGAAGAAACTGCATTAACTTTGTAAGACTACTCAATACATACCGAAAGCAAAAGATGAATACAAGTCACGTTTGACTTCTGCAGTTCCAAGTGCAGAAGTTCCAAGTTCCAAGCTTGAAGTGGTTCCCATCAGCGTCCGGATGCTTTTGATGACGGTGAACTACCCTGGGACTTGTAGTGCGAGGCCTTCCAGATCTTCCCTTGTACACGTTACCCGGGTCCATGCCTCTCAAACTCATCACAAATGCGTGCCGTTGTTAGGTGTGTTGACTGTTAGGTTGCATCCTCACGCCTCCGGTGTCATTGTACTTCCACAACATTCTTGAATTTCAGATACCACTTCAGAATGGTCTTGCGTTTCCCCGAACGACAGCCATGCTTCCACCATTTTATTTGAATGTTTAAAGGTTGGAGTGCAGTGACACAATCACAGCTCACTGCAACCTCGACTTCCTGGACTCAGGCAATCGTCCCGCTTCAGCCTCCTGAGTAGGTGGGACTATAGATGTGCACCACCACGCTTGACTAATTTTAAAATTTTTTTGTAGTGATGAGGTCTTGCTATGTTGCCCAGGCAGGTCTCGAACTCCTGGGCTCAACTGATCTTCCCGCCTTGGCCTCCCAAAGGGCTGGGCCTATAGGCGCGAGCCCCCATACCCTGCCCTGTATCTCATTGCTTGAGCTGTGTCCTTAAGGGAGGTGTGCTTGTGTATGTTTCTGCCTTTCTTGCCCGTCTTTGTGTCCTCATCCTGTTACCCTGCAGTGCCGAGTGCAGTGCCCTGCCCTCCATGGCGTCCACTACCTGCCATCGGAGTAGACTTCCTTTTATGTCTTCCTGGAAGAAAGGCCCTAGGCAGGTCGAAGTGAGTCCACATGTTGGAGGACTGTTGCCTCCTGGGAGGCAGAGAGGGCAGGAGGCGGAGCCAGGTGTGCGTTCCCCGGGAAGCGCTGTAGCCAGGCCAGCCGCATGGGTCTCGGGTACCCCACAGAAGCCCATGTGAGGGTGGCACGCCATCCATACAGGCATTCCCAGCAGGCCGGGGCCTCGTGGTCAGACAGCCCAGAACCTTCCATCTCAGAGCTGCGTTTTCTCAGCTGAGCGTGTGTACTGGTTAGAGGCAGGAAGGAATAAACACGTTCTATAAAAGTTAAAGTGTCACAAGATAGAGAGTTGCTAACATTTGTCCTTTCTCACTTTTAGTTGCAAAACACGTTTTAGAAGGTGAAAGATTAACAAGGGAAGCAGTAAACTGACTGAAATTTGTCCTCGGATTACAATTCCGCTTTTATTGAAGCAGACTCTGTTATCATTTTGGTACAGTATTCAGTCTGGCAATGTTATTAAATTGGGGTAAAAATCTATTATGTTAAACTTTTGTTAGGAAGCTGTCAAAGTATACAGAAGAGCCGGTGACTTATAATTTAGGAGCAGGGGACAATTGCCACGCTGCTGATTTTCATTTGGTGTGTGCTTTGCCTTGGGGGGACAAAGCACATTTAAACAAGGCAACATTTAATAAATAAATGGATGGAATATATGTTATCACATAGCAGATGTCTATACTTGATAATGTTCCAAGGAAAACTAGTAGTACAGTGTTTTTTGGCTGGACAAGGGGAGGAAGGCTTCCTTTGAGAAGGTGGTATTGCATGGTCTATTATTAGTGCAGTCTGTTTCTCCGTGTAAGCACTGAGGTTACACTTGAGTTTAGTAGTACACTTAAGTAGTATGTAGTACACATGTGTGTACTATATAAAGATTTTTGGATCCCTCTGGTAAAAGGCTGTCAGAATTGTGGAATTCAGATGTTACATGAGTGATGAACTTCAAAATTCACGGCAAATTCAGTATTTAGCAGTGGTATGCTTTCTTCTTTTAATTTTAATTTTAATTTTTGAGTCGGAGTCTCACTCTGTCGCCCAGGCTGGAGTGCCATGGCACGCTTCTGGCCACCGCAGCCTCAACCTGCTGGACTCCGGTGATCCTTCTGCCTCAGCCTTACAAGTAGCTGGAACTACAGGCGCACGTTATCACACCCAGCTAATTTTTGATTTATTGTAGAGACGAGATCTTGCCAAGTTGCCTGGACTGATCTCGAACCCACGGGCTCCCAGAGTGCTGGAATTGCAGGCTGAGCCACTGAACCTGGCCGTATTCTTTCACTGTAAGATGTAAAAGATGTTGCCTTGGGACCAGGCTCGGTGCTGTAATCCCAGCACTTTGGGAGGCTGCAGCAAGTGGATTGTCTGAGCCAGTGGGTTTGAGACCAGCAGGGGCAACTTGGCGAGATCTTGTCTGTACAATAAATAAACAAATAGCCGGGTATGGTAGCGTGCGCCTATAGTTCCGGTTACTCGGAAGGCTGAAGCAGAAGGATCACCGGAGCCCAGCAGGTTAACGCTGGGGTGGCCATGAGTGTGCCCCCCTGCACTCCAGCCTGGGCGACAGAGTGAGACTCCAACTAAAAAAAAAAAAAAAAATGTTGCTTTTATTGTAGATTATAAGGTATGATAAAGGAGCACGGTGCGTGTGTGTTAAAATGAAAAACGGGAGTGTAGAAGGCATTAGCCTGATGCGTGTACTTGAACTTCTTTTCCAATGCTCATGTTACCTATCTTTTCTCAGAACAGAGCTGTCAGTATAACTGGTTATGCTGTAGCTTATGTTATACTTTGTTTTTCTTTCATGGGATCAAACCCATGGAGTTGGGCAGTTTTTAGAGTTTCATTTCTGTGGAAATCGGGTCTTCAAAGTCCTTCCAAAGCTGTGTTAGCAGGGTGGGAACTCAGCTGCACGACTGTCCACCACAGTGTGTTGGGAAGTCTTCTTTTTCTGTGTTCAGATGCTTCTCAGAGTTCTGCTTACAAACCCTGTCAGAAGCAGAGAGTGTTAGGCATCTTCCACTTGAAAGAAACCTGACAAAAAGAATAAAACCATTACTCTACTGGCCTGTGGTTTCGTGCTTGGCTTTTCTCTTAACGCCACCGAAGATGACGCTTGCCCCCAGGAGAGGCGGAACGATGTTGTGTCCGCAAACCCAAAGCAGTGTCACGTGCAGCCTGTGCCTCTCGTTTCTGATCAGCCACTTGAGACCTTCTCACTTTAAACGGGTGTTTCAACTGTTGTGACACGTGACATTCCAAGACCAGGCACTTGCAACCGGACCAGAATGGTCTGCTCTGCTTCTGCCTTGAAGGCGGAGTTAATCTGTGCCCGACCTTCAGTCTCATTAATTTTAACAATGCTCAAAACCTTTTCAACGACTTTGTTCTTGAAAATTAAAACTACTAACCTTGTGAAATGTGTGAACTTGTTGATTCTTGCTCCGGATCGCATTTTCCTGTGATTTTAGTTCCACTGTGCGTCACGCACCAATGTGTAAGCGCAGGTTGTTACTTGTTCAGGCCTGTGTTGCATGGTGGTGACTGTGGAGCTCGGCGGGTCACTTGTTTGACAGAGGAATCCGGGGTGGTGACACTGACCCCAGTAGAGCTGGTGTGCCCCTGCTGGAGGGCAGGCAGGGCTGCAGATGACTCAAAGCTCCAGAGGCAGCAGACCCAGCCTGCTCTGCAGAACACACACACACACACACACACACACACACAACCCTGCCCCAGCTCTGCAGAACACACACACACACACACACACACACACACACACACACCTGCCCCACTCCCAGTCCACCTTGCCTAGACATGCACTCTGAAAGTACTGGAGGAAGGGACACTTACCCTGGGGAGGAGGAGATCAAACTGCAGCTCAGAGTAGGTTCTTTCGTTTTTGACTGAGGAAAGTGAGTGCGAATGTTTAATCATAGCACTTGTGAAGGAGCATGTATTTACAATAAGGCTTGTTCCTCTTCAGTCCTCGTGTGAAGAGTCTGCTGGCAGTGGGCATCACTTGGCATTTTTCTTCCAGTTATAATTATAAGAAGTTCATAGTAAGGAGAGGAAGATGCCGTATGTCCGTTTCCATTATTAAAGCCGTCAGAACCATGCAGTCAGTAGCAAAACTGGGTCTTGCCTTAGTGACTTTCCTCCTAGTCACAGATAGACAGTGAAAACGAGGCGTCGGCAGACAGATGATTCACTTTGATGGACCTGAAGTAAATTTAATATTTCTTTGAAGCAGAAGCCAGAAGTTCCTCCTTTCTCTTTTTCCTCCCTTCTGCCTCTCCCCGAGGTGATTCCCCACCCGCCAGTTTGCGTTGGTTACGTGTGAGTTGACTGCTAATAATGACACATCGTCTATCCAAGTGTCATTTTAGTCATCCGAGGCAAAGCAAAATTTGGGAGTGAAAAGCGTGACGTTTAAGTGAATCGAATGATTTTATGCAGGGTGACAAGTAAATAGTAGATTCTGATGGTGTCTTGATGAGAGAACACAGAGGAGGGATAACACGAAGAAAGGCTCTCACCTTCAGAACTTGTCGGCCCCTGGTTTCAGCAGCGGGGATGCGTGCGCACACAGTTCTTGAGTTCGGGCTCTTGGAGGGAGGAGAGCCCGGCCTCCTGGCCCTCCGCCTGTTAGCCGGCCTCAAGGCCGCAGAGCACAGTAACAAAGGAGAGAACACACACGAGCTGCCCTCGCGTTCCAGCCTTCAAATATTTGCTTAGAGATTTCAGAGGAGAGGACATTAGTTTTTCTTAGGCACATAATCTCCAATAGCTTTTAAATAGTTTCTTTTAGTGCAAAAAACTCAAAAATAAAGCCATGTCTCCTTTACTTGACACTGGCTGGTGTTCTCCCTGGGTGCGTATGTAGCCTGTCAGAGTCTGCTTTGTCATAGACCAGAACCCCTTTTTAAATTTTTGCAATTTTTATTAAGTCTTTAAAAAATGCATCAAGTCCTCCTTATATCGTTGAGCGAAGACTGCGCAGCAGAAGCGAACCCTACCCTGGGGATTTGGGATTGTCGTGCGAACACCCCTTGTCATACCCTGTCTCCAGTCACACCCTGGGGTTTTCTTCCGTCTTTTGTAGAGGTCAGACTGTCTTTCGGTGGCTATGTTTGGTCTGTCCACTCTTCCTCCTGGTTTTTTTTTGAGCTGAGAAGTCCCAAAACTGAGCTTCTTGTGGATTCTCTGTTGTGTAAGGAAGGGTTATCAAGGCATGTGGGTTTTGTGGTAAGTTACATGTGCTTGGAGGAATCATGAATCTTTGCTGTGTTTCAGAGGGTGGAGTCCGTTGAAAGTCTGACATCTAAATACTGTAAATTATTATATATTTGAAGGCACCTTGAAAAGATAGTTTTAAAGCCTAATTACCTGAAGCAAAATTTTACATCTGGATTATTTTTCCTTAGTATTTTTTATTCTTTTTTTTTTTTTGAGTTGGAGTCTCACTCTGTTGCCCAGGCTAGAGGGCAGTGACATGCTCACGGCCATGGCAACCTCCACCTGCTGGGCTCCAGTGATCCTTCCACCTCAGCCTTCCAAGTAGCCAGATGTACAGGCGCATGTGACCACATCCGGCTAATTTTTTTAATTTATTGTAGAGACAAGGTCTCGCCAAGTTGCCCAGGCTGATCTTGAACCGGTAGGCTCAGGCATTCTACTCACCTTGGCCTCCCAAAGTGCTTGATGACAGGCTGAGCCACCGAGCCTGGCCAACATTTTTTATTCATAAGTGCTTCCTTCCATTATTTAATTAATTTGTGTTTGTGTTAAGCACAACATTGCCTTCTTGAATACCTACAAAGGTTATTTTGGTAGCAGCTTCAATCAGCTGTAAAAAGGCAGTTGCTGCTCTAATTCTTAAATTAGCAATGGGTGACTTTGGCTTTATCTGCATTGTGGTTGAGGGTGGCCATGTTCCCTTCTGGCCCCTGGCTTTGCACCTTCCCCACCCGAGTGGCAGTCTCACTGCTGGGCTCTCTCACTCCAGGGAAAAGGGTGAAGGGGATTTCACAACAGGCTACTGTTACGCTTTTGTATTTAAATAATCTTACTTTGTGTATAAGTAAGACATATGCAGTACATATCATACATACACACACACATTTGAGATAAAAATGACTACCTCTGACTCAGTTGGCCTGCAAATGCTGCCCACAGCTTACTTTCCCCCAGGGGTAGCAGCATTCACATTTGAATTAATTTCTTGCTGAAAGCTCGATCCAAAAGAGTATTCTTTGTGTTGTGATGGTTTGGAAGATCACAGGAAGGTTCTCGGGGAAATTGAAGAGAAACATCAAGGAAACATATATTTTTGAAAACTGTGTGCAGGCCTAAGTTTGTTTAGGTTTTGATCAATGAAGCTAGAGAACATTTTTTTTCTCCTCATTAAAACAAACAAGCAAACAAACAAACAAAAAACACCTTTTGGGGTAAAATGTACATAACATAAGATTTGCCATTTGCATCTGTAAAGCTTACAGATTTGTGACCTGAAGTACATCAGCAGCTAAGCAGCCAACCCTGGCATCTGTCAGCTGACTTTTTAACCCTTCACATGCCGATGTCCCCTCTCAGGGGACATAAACAAACTTAGGCCTGCACACATTTTTCAAAAATATATGTTTCCTTGAAGTTTTCCATTCAAATCGCACAAAAAGGCAAATCAAGAGATGGAATCTGTCCTGAGATAGGATCAATCAGTTGAGAAGCGGTTTTCAGGAATCACGAGTGTGTCCTTCCGCATCCTCTTCAGACAACAGACTCGACAATAAATTATATGTTATTAATGTGGGAGGAAGAAAACGAGACTATGTTGTCTGCTTGGATAGGAAAACACTAGGTAGAAGACATTCACTATTGTACAACATGCATCAGTGAACCTGCAATGCATGTGGGTGACCGGTGACCGTTTTACACGTTACCACACATTAGAAAAATAGAGGATAGCTGGGCTCGGTGGCTCAGCCTGTAATCCTGCGCCTTTGGGAGGCTGAGGTGAGTGGATTGCCTGAGCCCGCAGGTTCGAGACCCGCCTGGGCCAGACCTCATCTCTACAATAAATAAAAAATGAGCCGGCGTGGCAGTGCGCGCCTGTAGTTCCAGCTACTTGGAAGGTTGAGGCGGAAGGATCGCCAGAGCCCAGTAGGTCGAGGCTGCGGTGGCCGGGAGCGGCCACTGCACTCCCGTCTGGGTGACAGAGTGAGACTCCAACTCAAAAAAAAAAAAAAGAAAAATATAAGATATAAAATTTTTATTCTTTTGTCCTAAGTAAGGTCCTCAATGTCCAGAATTCCATTTTAAGTCAGATATCATTACAGTAAAATAATTGGTCTATATTGTTTAATATGAAATGATCTGTTTTTCACTTTTTTGCAAAAAAGTGTGGTCGAGTTGGTAGGCAATCCGTGAGATGTCTCCGAGTGCAAAGGGTTAGTCTTGACCAACTAAAGCTCTGTACCCATTAGACAGTGATTCCCTTTCCCTCCCACCTCCTGCTGACCTGACCGGGCCAGTGTTTTATTCCTAGCTCAGGATACATCCAATGCTCATCTTGCAGGGCCATGTAAACCTTATGTTCTTCCTTTTCTAGACTCCTGATTTGGCATCCTGTCTTGTACACCCTCAGGTTTGGGCTTTGTCTTTCTGTCTCCAGGACTTCCCATTTTTGCACTTACCCCTGAGTTCCAGACTAGCGTTTTGGGCCCTTTTCCCAACCCTCTTTCCTTGATTTTGTCCGCTGTTACCTGACCTGGTTTTCTGTCCTCTGACCCAGTGACACACATTCCTAATGATGACACCTTTGCTGGGCTGCTTCTGTTGCCCAGCTGCTGGCTTTGGTGATCTGCTGCTGGCTGCTAGGTTTCTTCTTGGGTCGTCTCAGGGTGGTGAACCACCCTCGTCTGACCATGTAAGAAATAGCAAGAAGATTTTAAATTTCAAACTGGCTTTTGAAAATGGAAGATCATGGAAAGGCTACTTACTGTACAAGGTACTAAATGGCATTTTATGTTGTTATAACTTGTAACATTGAAACATGAAATATCAAATTGTCAAAATATACATAGAAGGAAAAATACTAAAGAATATTAACTAGCTTTCTAAAAGTGACTTTTGAGTTAGTGGTTAATGGGTGATTCAAAAGGAATGGAAGGATAATTTCTTTTATAAATTTGACTACGTTTGATAGATCTTGTTTTTTTTTGAGTAGGGGTCTCACTCCTTCGGGCGGGCTGGAGTGCAGTGGCATGTATGCTCATGGCCACCCCAGTGTTGACCTTCTGGGCTCCAGCGATCCTTCCACCTCAGCCTTCCGAGTAGCCGGAACTACAGGCGCACTCTACCATGCCCGGCTGTTTTGTTTTTTTTTATTGTAAAGACGAGGTCTTACCAGATTGCCTGGGCTGGTCTCGCCAGGTTGCCTGGGCTGGTCTCAAACTCACAGACTCAGGCAACCCACTCGCCTCGGCCTCCCAAAATGCTGGGATTAAGGTTGAGCCACTGAGCCTGGCTGACAGATCCTTTTTAACCCGTTATGAAGATATTTTATGTTGTTGTATTATTACTTATTGCTGTACAAAACCATCATCAAACCTGTTGTCTTGAAACAAAAGTGTGTTGTTTCTCACGATCCCCAGGTTTGCTGGGCTCTGCTGTGCTGTTTTTCTGTTCCCTGTGCTATCTGCTGGGAGCTTGGAGGGGGCTGTATGACCAATATTGCCCCCCTCCCATCTAGTGTCTCACCTCAGCTGCCTGGGTTTTTCTCCCCCTGCCTGGTTTCTCAGGCTTTACTAACTGTTTTATGTGGTAGTGCTATCCAAAGAGAGTTTTTAGTTGCCCCTTTATTCTAATATTCTAAGACTTTATTCTTACTTGGCTTACTGCTCACTCTTAAAGAAACAGTTAATTATTATATTGTGTTTGTGTGGAGTCCAGTGCTTTGCATACTTAGCTATAATTTTCAAATAAATTGCCCTCGTGAGATATTCCTTATATAGCAGATGTAGCCTGCCTCATTGATGTGATGAAAACGCAAAGAGAAGGCATTTCTTATTTTGGAATAGACATTTGTATGCTCCAGTAGTGCTTGTCTAGATTTTGGTTACATTCACCACAACAATAAAACAAGTGAGAACAGTTATAGAGAATTTTAGCTAAAATATATATCGCAAAACCTTCCAGAAAAAAAATGGAAAATAGTGGAACATCTTTACTTTGGGACTCATGAAGACAAATAGTAGAATGATTTTTTAAATGCTTGAGTCTTCTAATTTTAACCCTTGGCACTCGGAGACATCTCGCCGATTACCTGTCAGCCACTTGGCCAAACTTTCTTACGAAATAGTAAAAACGAATCACTTCATGTTAAATAGTGTAGCAGGGGAGCCAATTATTTTATTGTGATGATAAGTGGTTTATAATGGAATTTTGGACATTGAGGACCTTGTTTAGACCAAAAAAATCAAGATTTTATATCTTATGCTTTTCTAACATGATAATGTGTGAAACGGTCACCAGCATGCATTGCAGGTTCACTGATACATGTTGTGCAATAGAAAGTTGTTAGTCTTCCACCTGGTGTTTTTCTATTCGAGCAGACAATGCAGTCTCTGTTTTCTTCCTGCTACATTAATAATATGTAACTTATTGTCCAGTCTGGTGTTTGAAGATGATGTCACTTGTGATTTCTGAAAACCACTTCTCAACTGATTGATCAGAGTCTTGACAAATTTTAAATGGGACATAGGTTTTTCCTTTTTTTTGATGCTTGGTATAGTATATAGGAGTTAATAACATATTTCTAGTTTCCAGAAGAATACTTTCCTCCACTATTTTAAAGATTTTTGCAAAAAAAAAATTATATATAGATACATGTTGATCCAAACAATGCACACCGTTCATATTTGCAATATAATTTAGAATCATTTCAGGGTTTTTGACTGATCTATTATTTCTATCACATAACGCCCTTGTTGTAGATTTCATTCCTGCATTCCAAGTGCTGAGAATTGTAATAGTCCTTCTGTCCTTCCACGCAAGAAGCCTAAGATTATTTTTCCTGTATGCTCCTTTTTTTTTTCCATTAAGAACTTTGGCTTTTTAAAATTTGTGCTGGCATTCCCTTTCAGTTGGCTTTGTACCAGTAAAATGACATTCATCTTTAGTAGCTTTTCTGCTGGACAATGCTAGTATAATATCTATCAGTAAACATGTGGTATCCTGCTGCATTGGGAACTTTTTTTTCCAACACTTTTTATCTAAATGTAATGGAATTCTGGTGGAATGATGTTTTTGGATATTTTGCGGCCATAGCAAGGAAATATTGAAGAAAGATACTCTGCTTTTGAATCAGCTAGCGCATAAATGCATATACCCCATTAGGTATTCAGGGGGCTTATTTGGATTGCATGTTACAAATGATATTTGCCCTTTACATTGAGCAACAGATTCATAAACACAATTTACCTAATCTGGTGTGAAATATTGCAGAAATCTTGAATCTCTGTATTCCAAATAATTATTGGCCTTTTGAATATGAGTTCTCATCATCCCGTCACTCGACACTGGGTGTCTTCAAGTGAAGCATCCAAAAGATTTGCATAAACTTTTCTCTTCTGAAGTAAAATTACTATTGAGAGTAGTTGATCAGTACTCTTGCAAATTAGATACTTGACTTATTTCCATATTTGGGATAGCTGTGATAAAAGCTAAAAATTCTTGTTGGTCAATGTCATACCACTTAATGCCAACTCAATTTGGGTGATGGCTGCTTTTTCCTTATTTTTTGGATAATGATTTGTTGCTCTTATTACACTATCCACTAATTCATTTGTAAAATACAGAATAAAAGTCATTTCTCTTACTTTGCTTGCTATTTGTTGTTAGAAGATTTATTTATTCTTGCTGGGGGATTGTCTTTTTCTGTAACATCTTCTCATTCTCCACTTGGCGGTATGTTATTTTCTACTTCTTCGAAACTACTAACACTTTCTGTTACTTTTGCCTGTTTTCTTCTTGGCGGGATGATATCACTGTCGCTACTATCGCTTTCTTCTACATCAATGTTTATTTTTTCTAACTTATTTGTATAAACATCTAAATCTAACTCATCTTTACTGCTGCTTATAACTCTCACTCTCGTCTTTTTGTTTTGCCATTCTTCTGCAAACTAAATACATGGATAAGAAATTTCTAATTGTAAATTACGAAACCACAAAATGAAATTTATCAAAAGAAGATTACTTTTCGCATTTTACTTTTTCAGACTTAGTGCAGGTAGATATATTTGATCTGTGTCATTCCATACTTAGATATGCTCTGCTTTCAACTTTGAAAGTCTCTTTCTTTTAAGGCTACAGCAACTTGCTTATCAATCTTTTCAAATCATGCCATGTGATACAAAGGGTATACCTACAGCTGCCTTCCTTGTACAAATGCCACCTTCTATTACAAAGACTTGTCGGCACTACTGTGAAAGCAGTTCACACATTCTCTTTCAACGTAACGCCAGCTGATTTTTTTTTTGCGTATATCTCAGTATATAGTCCATCTCTTTATTTGCTTTTTCATGCCATTTGAATGGAAAACTTCAAGGAAACACACATTTTCGAAAAATTTGCACCGATATAAGTTTATCCTATATAATCACCAGCAATCTTCTTTACGTTGCCCGAAGAGGGGACATCCGGGTGCAAAGGCTAAACAATGTAATTTTCAATTTTCCTGGAGCTTTTTCAGAACATGTACTTTTAAAGATTCATTGGTCATCTTTTGCCTGCCTTAGAATATTGATATAGCTAGCATATATCACAATACTATATTACCTGACTATTAGAGAACAAGTGAGCATCCTGCATTTTCAGATAATGCACCTGTGAATTTGATGTTTCTGAGAGAAATATCATGCAATTTTATAATAAAAATTAGGGAAATGAATAGACAATCTATACAGGTCTATAACTATTAAATATGTTGAATCTATAATTAATAGCCTTCCAAAACAGAAGGCCCCATGCTCAGATGGGTTCACTGGTGAATTCTGCCAAACATTTAAGAAAGGAATTATACCAGTTCTCTATCATTTCTTTCAGAAGCTAGAAGCAGAGGGAATGCTTTGTAACTTACTGTTTGAAGCCAGCATTAGCCTTATGCCAAAGACAGACAAAGACATTACAAGAAAAAGAAATGACATACCAATATCTCTCAGGAGCATAGATACAAAAAAAAAATGCACCAAATATTAGCAAATTAAATCCAACAATGTATAAAAGGAATTATACACCATGACCAAGTAGAGTTTATCCTAAGTGTGCAAGGCTGGTTTTGGATTAAAAAGTCAATTAATGTAGGTTCGGATGTATTAGCTAATGCCTATAATCCCTGTGTTTTGGGAGGATGAGGTGGGAGGATCACTTGAGACCAGCCCGAGCAACATAGTGAAACTCCTGTCTTTACCCAAAGAAAAATAAATGTCATTACATCACTAGGATAAAGAATAACAATCATTTGATTATAATATCAATAGATACAGAAAAGCTTTGGACCAAATTTGACACCCACTCATCATCAAAGCTCTCAGTAAACTAGGAATAGAGGGAGACTATCTCAACTTGATGGAAAATATCTGCAAGATGTCTATAGACAACAATAAGGTTAATGGTGAGAAACCAAAAGCTTTCCCTCTAAGATCAGGAACCAGACAACAATGTCCTCTGTCACCTTCCTTCTGTTTTCGGAGTTGGAGTCTCACTCCATCGCCCAGGCTGGAGTGCAGTGGCACGCTCACAGCCACCTCAGCATCGACCTCCAGGTCCCTGGTGATCTTTCCGTCTCAGCCTTCCAAGTAGCTGGAGCTACAGGCACATGCTGCCACGCCTGGCTAATTTTTCTTTTCAACAATATATTGAAAGTCCTACCTAATGTTATAAGACCAAAAAAAAGGAAATAAGAGGTATGAAGATTAGGAAGGAAGAGATAAAACTGTTTTTGTTTATACGTAATATGATCCAAAGAAATTTACAAAAGAACTCCTGGAACTAATAAGCAATTATAGTAAGGTTGTGGAATACAAGGTTCATACAAAGGCTAGTCACTTTCCGATATGCCATCAACGAACAAGAGAAATTTGAAATGAAAATGCAATGCCCTTTACATTAGCAACCAAAATAACGAATACTTATAAATATGAGGTCTGACAGTTATGTTCGCAAACCATCCTAGAAAAAGTGCTCCATACCTCATTGCTGAATATCACTAGGGTCACCGTCTAAGTACTCCTCTTGGGAAGCTATGAATTGATGCCAACACCTAGCTTATCCGTCAAAGCAGTTTTGGAACTCTTTCTGGAATGGCCATCAGAGCCATTGTTGTTATTTGTTGAGGTGTGACAATTAAGTTCATGAACCTTCCACCGTGGTCTTCCATTGGCAGCAGGTACAAATAACTGTATTGGGAACCCCCCCCCCCACACACTCGTCTGATCTGGCCCCCAATGACTTTTTTCTTTACTTGAAAATAAAGGAAATACTGAAGACACTTGATGGCATTCAGGACATCAAAGGTAATACGATGACAGCTCTGATGGCCATTCCAGAAAAAGAGTTCCACAATTGCTTTGATGGGTGGACTAGACACTAGTGTTCCCAAGGGGAGTGCTTCGAAGGTGACTCTAGAGATGTTCAGCCATGAGATATGTAGCACTTTTTTGAGAATGAGTTTGTGAACTTAATTGTTGGCTCTCATACAGATAAGTATATATGTCTATGTGCCTATAGGTATGCATCTGACAAAATATAGGAAAGATCTATATGAGGAAAACTACAAAACTAATGAAAGAAATCAAAGATGAACTAAATAATTGGAGCGGTATTTTATGCTCATGGATAGGAAGACTCAATATTGTCAAGATGTCAGTATTTTCCAACTTTATGTATACATTCAACACAATCCCGATTCAAATACCAGCAGGCTATTTTGTGGATAGCGACAGACTGATTTTAAAGTTTGCGTGGAGAGGCAAAAGCTCCAGGACAACCCACACAATAGTGATGGAGAAGAACACAGTTGGACAGACACTACCCAGCTTTAAGACTTACCATAAAGGTATAGTAGTCTTTAGAAGACAAGTTGTTGAAAGAAGAAAGATAAGTTGATGAAGTAGAAAAGAGAGCTCAGAAAAAGACTCACATACATGTAGTCAAGTGATCTACATGTGAAAGACAAAACAATAAAATTCCTAGAAGATAACATTTGAGAAAATCTGGATGACCTTGGGTTTGGCAATGACTTTTTAGATGTGGCACTGAAGGCATAGGCTGGACTTCATTAAAGTTAAAAACTTCTCCACAAAAGACACTGTCAGAAGAATGAGAGACGAGCTACAGGCCGGGAGAAAATATTTGCAAGAGGCATATCTGATAAAGACACGTTAACCGAAATATACACAAAACTCTTAAAATTCAGCAGTGAGAAAATAAACAACCTGATTGAAAAATGGGCAAAAGACCTGAACAGACATTTTACCAAGCTAGGTATTCATATGGCAGCTGGGCATGTGAAAAAATGCCCCCCCCCACGTCATCAGGGAATGCAAATTAAAACAAGTTACCGCTGCACACCTATTAGGAGGGCTGAAATCCAGAACACTGCCAGCACCAGATGCTGGGGAAAGTGTGGAGTAAAGAAATGCTCATTCTTTGTAGCTGGGAATGCAGTGTGGCACGGCCGCTTTTAAAGACAGTTTGGCAGTCTCTATTGAAACTAAATGTACTCTACCATACGATCCAGCAATTGCATTCCTTGGTGTTTGCCCAAGTGAGTCAACAACTTATGTACACACAAAAACTTGCACATGGATGTTTATAGCAGCTTGATGCATGGTTGTCAAGACTTGGGAGCAACCAAAATGTCCTTCAGTAGGTGAGTAGATAGATTAAACTGTGGTATAGGCCAGGCTCGGTGGCATAGCCTGTCATCCCAGCAATTTGGGAGGCCGAGGCCAGTGGATTGCCTCAGCCTACGGGTTCAAGACCAGCCCGGGCAACTTGGTGAGACTTTGTCTTGACAATAAATACAAAATTAGCTGGGTGTGGTAGCGCGCACTTGTAGTTCCTGCTCCTTGGAAGGCTGAGGTGGAAGGATCGCCGGAGCCCAGCAGGTCGATGCTGGGGTGGCCGTGAGTGTGCCACTGCACTCCAGCCAGGTCAGCAGAGTGAGACTCCAACTTAAACTGTGGTACATCCAGACCATGGGTTATTATTCAGCAGTAGAAATACATGTGCTATCAAGCCGTGAAATGACATGGAAGCAACTTAAATGCTTATTGTAAGGGAAAGAAATCAGTCTTACAATGCTACGTACCATATGTTTGTCAGGAGAATCAAAGAGTGGTGCACAGAGAATTTTCCGGGCACTGAAATTACTTTATGATACATCATGGTTGGGTGTGTGTGATTAATCATTTGTCAAAACCTACAGCATAGAGGGCCGGGAGTGAACCCTCATATAAACTGTACTCTGGGTGGTGGGGATGCGCGTTTGTGTAGGGTCATTGATGGTAACAAATGCACCATTTGGGATATTGGGGGGGGGCGTGGGAACTCTCTGTCCTTTCTGCTCAATTTGGCTGTAAACCTGAAACTGCTAAAAAAAATAGTCTGTCTAAAAGGAGGAAAAAAGGAAGGAAATGAGAAAAGAGAGAAAATAGCAGAGATTTGCTTAAGTATTAAAAAGCTCTGAGAATATTATGTCATTCTCTTCTTTCAAACTAGAAACTTTTTTTTGGTGTCGATTAAATATTTTAGAGAATCTAGAAAAACAGGATCTCACAGAAACATTTATTACCTCCAACATTATTAAGGGAAGGCTAGTGGAATGAAAGGTGGAAAGATCGCTACACTTGGGAGGAAGTATCTAGCACTGGCTTTTGGAATTTTTCTTGTGTTTTTGGTGTTGATCTTGCGTTAACATCACATTGAAAAGCCCCCTCGGAGAGACATAGTCAGGATTGGTGATCGTCCAGGTGGTGGCTGGGACAGGGTCGGCAGACGTCGTGCCAGTTTGATTGGCACCCGGTGACCTCCCTGACATGCAACTTCAGAACACTTCCGTCTACCAGCCACATGCTACAGTCGCATGTTTGTGTCTCCACCTGGGGTGTTCCCGGTGCTTGCTTTTTAGCTGTGAAAATGCTCTGGGTGCACCAAGGCCTTCCTCTGATGTGTACTGTGAGCGATGTGACTTGTCTCTGCTGGCGTGGACAGTGCGATGCGATCCCGGCTTACTGCGGCTCCAGTACATGCCACAGTCATAAGCTAGTTTGGTCTTTTCTGTGGAGGATGGGCTGGCATGCTAAATCCACTCACTGAGGGACAGCAGAGACTCTTGATGGGGTCTGGGCTTGAGGATATCGGTGTTTTGCCTTTTGTTCCTTTGTGCACTGTTCTTGTAAAAATTACTGTCTCGAGGAAGTGGGTTGTTTTTTGAGCACATTAAAGCAGCGTCACAAAAGGTAATACATTTGCCAAATTATGCGTGTATTAAAGAGAGACCTTAGGCAAATTAAGCTTAGCAGAATTTAGTTGAGCAAAGAACTGTTTGAGAATCACGAAGACCCTGAGGCAGCGTCGCTTCAGAGTCTCCATCGTGGGACGTGATGGAAGGGTTATGGGCAGAGAAAGGAAAGCGAGGCACAGAAAACAAGGGGGGTGCAGGAGACGGAAGTGACACACGGAGACGACTTGGTGCTGCTCAATTTGAACCCGGTTTGAGCAGTTGGCCGCCCATGACTGGCTGAAGCTCAGTGACTAGCACGCAGATGGTTCTTTACACGGTTCTCTACGTGTGGGGAAAGCTCCAGGCTGAATTTGAGACATGTTAAGAGCAGCTTTAGGCTCATCTGAACACATGTTACGAGGAAAAGGAAATATTTTGCATAAGCAAGTTAGGTAAATGTAAGCCTATTTAGGGTTTTTAAAAAAATTTTTATTTTAAAAGAGGCTTAACCCTGAATTGTACCCTACATATGTAAAATAAAAAATTAAAAAAAAAAAAATTTGAAAAAGTAAAAAATTCACAGAAAAAAAGATAATAAAAGAGTCTTAGACCTCCTTAGGAAATGATAAAGTCTACATAGCGTTTCGTTATTGTTTGTAAAATTAGCACTTACTCCAACTCTTGCATCGTGCTACGAATAACTATAAGTTGAAACATACCGGCAGTGAGCCAAGCCGTCCTGTAGCGTTCTGCCTTCGTGTGCATTCGAAGGCGACGTTCACAGTTTTCCCGTGAGATGATCCTGCAGGACGAGAGGATGGAGGGAGAGTGGGAGGGAAGGCAAGAGGGAGGAGGGTGCCGTGGCAGAGACCCCGGGGGAGGAGAGGCGGGAGGAGTAGGGTGGCAAGCAGGGAGCCTGCTGGAGGGGAGGCTGGAGGACGCGTGCCGAGGCCGAAAGACAGGAGTGCGGAGAACGGTCCCGTGTGCCATGAGGTGCATCCGCTGGTGCTTTCTGGTGCTTTGTAGTATTATCTGCCTGCCCCTATTTTACAGGTAAGGACTCTTGAGTCCATTTACGTCACCGTGGAGTTTATGGTAGAACAGGGTTTGAACGTGTTACTGAGTTTTCCGAAAGTTTGTTGTTGTTGTTGTTGTTGTTGTTTCTGAGTTGGAGTCTCACTCTGTCGCCCAGACCGGAGGGCAGTGGCCGCTCCCGGCCACCGCAGCCTCGGCCCGCTGGGCTCCGGCGATCCTTCCGC
>NW_007252907.1:607826-624146 GCF_000164805.1 Carlito syrichta | reverse complement strand
CACGCCCGGCTGATTTTTTGATTGATTGTAGAGATGAGGTCTTGCTGCCCAGGCGGGTCTGGAACCCGCAGGCTCAGGCCATCCACTCATCTCAGCCTCCCAAAGGCACGGGATGACAGGCTGAGCCACCGAGCCCGGCTTTTCCAAAAGTTTTTTTACTGACTGTCGTCGGAGGCTAGAGTTGTTACTGAGGATACCACATGTAAGCTAAATACGATCCTTGTCCTCACACTGTTTATATGTGGGCGGGGCTGGTGGGTGAGTAACTGTCCTGTTACAGTGCAGGTGGTCAGTGTCATAGAGGGATGTAGAAAGAGAATCCGGGGTGACAACACCTCAAACAGCCTTGGCACCAGGGAAAGCTTCCTGGACGGAGTGGTTTCTTGTCTGAAGACTGAAGTACAAATTGAGTAAAAGACCACTCTCTTCCTATAACATGCTGCTTCATTTTTTCTTTTGTTTGGTGTGTTTTTTATTCTCCCCCCCAATCCCTTGTTGATCTTCTGGTTGCAGAAATGAAAAGCTCTCACATCTTTCTTTATGCTGAGGTGTCTGTGTGATGAAGGCTCACAGCCTCCTTTTTAGCCTTCCCTCAACATGTAGAGGACTAGAGATGAATGCTGGGCCGGGAGTAGGGCCTGAGAGGAGGGGACAGAGGGACAGGACCAGCCTGGTGCGGCATCTGGCAGGTGTTTGATTCCTGACTCTAAACTTAGCATGTGTCGTCTCTTGTCCTTGGGGTGTGAAGACAGGTCTCATTGGCACAGCTGGGATGACTAATTGCCTTTTCCATTATGTGTTTCTAATTGAATGCTTAGGAATGAAAATATTTACTAAATTGTTAGGAAAGGGATTGGATTTGCTAGAAACACACACACTCTTACATGTGTTTTTTTTTTTTTTTGAGTTGGAGTCTCACTCTGTCGCCTAGACTGGAGTGCAGTGGCCGCTCCCGGCCACCACAGCCTCGACCTGCTGGAGTTTCCGGCGATCCTTCCACCTCAGCCTCCCACGTAGCTGGAACTACAGGTGTGTGCTACCACGCCTGGCTAATTTTTGATTTATTGTAGAGATGAGGTCTCGCCAAGTTGCCCAGGTGGGTCTCGAACCCGTGGGCTCAGGCAATCCACTCACCTCAGCCTCCCTTTTTTTTTTTTAAAGAACACTTGTGCCTGTCCACTAGGAAGACATATAGTTGTATTAAGACTTGATTCCCATCTTTTTCCTCCCCTCACTTCGTGCTGCTTCCTTTGCCTGCTAAGAGCCTCTTTCGGCCTGCGAGTAAACGTGAGAGGGGAAAAGGGCACCATGTGTTTAGTGGGCAGCAAAAAGGATGAATGGAATTCCTTGTGAAGATCAAGTGGGTGGGAGGGCAGGGGTCATTTAAACTCCTGGCTGCAACTGCTGTTACTTGGGGTCAGGCATGGGGGTGGGGATGAAAGAGGGTTAGTGGAGGAATGTGGTTTCCTTTTGGGAAAAAAAACCCCACAAAGCTTGAGGCCTTAAATAAGCAGCTCTGGGCTCAATCTTTACATTTCTCAATGAATCTCTTTTGCTTCAGTATGTTTCAGTTTTTCAACTGCAGGGTTGCTTACCGCAGATTTGAAAACCTGGCCAACTAGACCCTTGTCTGTGCGCATCCAGTTTTGTTGTGCCCCCCACCCCCTTGGTGCAGGATCTCCTTGCCACTGACACCCCCTGTGGCGTCCTTAGGCCTGTGATCTGCATTGTTCCGCTCTGCTGGAGAGGCTGCTCTGGGGAGGGCCCTTTGGAAAGTGGCACCTGTGTAAACAACCCTGCCTCCTGTCCTCTGCTGAGCCTTGGGTTTTGACATAGCAGCGAGGAGATGAGAAAAAAGGGAACTTTCTAAACAAGCGTCCTCCATGGATGTAGGCATGTTGGTCCCGGCCAGTCGTGCCCTCCAGCTGGGTTCATCTTCACAGTGAAGATCGCAGCAGCTAGACCCAGAGGAAGTCCACTGCGGAGCCAACCATGTTGTGGACGGCGGTCCAAGCCTCGCGGTTCTCCCAGGATGCTGTTGGTTCAGAAGCCAGAGGCCAGTTCTGAGAGGTTTTGGTGTGTTGCCGAGACTTGTCTGACAGTGTAGGAATCTGGGCTTAGTGGATGGAAGCGAGCAGCTCTCATTCTTTTTTAGGGACTGCTCCTCCGCTTGCTTTGTCTCTGGTCTTGTTGGCTCCTTGGTTCCGGCGGGTAAGATGAATGCAGTCCTAGGTGTGATGTCCTCGCGTCTCCCAAGGCATCTTCTGGCATGACTGACTCTATAAAGGCTAGGCCTCTGACGCACCCAGGGGTCCTGTGAGCTCAGGGCGGGGATTCTCTGAGTATCTTCTCTGGAGCACTGGTGATGAGCATTGCACGTAGTAAGCTCTGGCCTCACATTTCTATTGACTTCATTTACTTAGAGTGAGTCGTTGGATGGACATTGGGCTCCAGGGCAGTGTGGACAGACTCCTGGGTAAGGCAAGGGGCGTGAATCTGGTGGAACCTCAACCATCCGTCTCAAAAATGTGTGTGTGGCATGCAGAGGTTTCGCCTGCAGCTATTCGGAGGTGCTGTCATTCATAGCAGGGAAGATTGCCCAGGTCCTGTCATATTTTCTTAATGTTCTCTAGAAGTGTTCTCATATTCAGGGGGTCCTTTCTAGCACCTCTATTGTAAGTTCTTTAGTTATTGATCTTGAGAGAGACTTTTTTAGGTACTGCGTTTTCTTTGCAGTGTTGGCAGGGAAGGAAAGAGCTGGCTGTAAAAGGCCCCAAATTCTAAGCCTAACTGAGTGTAATTGTCCCCAATGAGCCAACATTGCTTTCTCAGAGTCTGTTTTGCCCAGGATTTGGGGTCTTCTTTGGATGCTTGCTTGTTTTCTCACAGCAGGATTTGGGTTGTGTGTGTCTGTGAAACTCTCCAGCTGTTTCTGGGGTTCCCTTTCCTTTCCCTGAGTCAGAAAAACTCATGGTGTCAGTATGGTATGTCGGCAGATTTTAAGAAAGGGAAGTGAATGAGTCCACTGACGTCGCTGGGTTCCTTTCAGGGTAAAAAAACATGCCGAAGGTTTTCCGATAGCTGAGTGTTTGTCAATGCTGCAGTGAGACCAGACTCAGAATCACCCAGTGGGATGTGCTCGGCGCTGAGTGTAGGGCAGTGCGCTGACATGCCTGGAAATTTGCCTCTGTTTTTGGTTGATTTGATCTTAATTTTACAAAGCTAGTTGCTAATATAAAAAAGATAGCACTTGGGAGAGCTTGCCATGCTTATTACTGCCTTATCCATGGGATTACAAAAATAAAAGTTTGTCTTCTTTGATAGAAATCTGACAAGCCATTTGTGTCTCTGAGGACATGCACATGTGGTGTTAATTTTGACCCGACTCATAGGTCCTCTGATACCTTAACACAAAAAGTGTGTATAAAAAAGCTAGCCTAACTTCCTTGCAGCTCTTGCCAATAAAGAAATCCCGTGTACTAAATGAGTCTGGTTTCAAAACAAATGTCAACATTGCGAAACCGTGAATGTGCTGGAACGGAAGGAGAGATTTAATGATGCTGTTTCCCTGGCCTCCCTTAAAGCTCTCTCAGCACACAGGGTGAGTCCACGTTGCTGGTAAATGGCCGTCGTAGCATGTGGTTCCTTCCATCCCTTAGTTTACCAATGATCGAGTGACACAGATGTTCCAGCCCTTTTCAAAGGCCTTTGGATCAGTGAGACAGCTTCCTAATATGAGACGTTTCTTCAAACGTCAGAAACGAGATAAATAAGAGCTCTGATTCTTCACATGGGAGAACTGATACCTGATAGCCAGGTGGGATTCAGCATTATTTGTGTAAATGAGTTGTGTAGTAAGTTACTCAACCTCATACTCTAAATGTTTGCAGTACATATGGAACATTAGACTTGGTTTACTTTGGGAGGTTTTTTTCCTGTTTGAGGGGTATTTATTTTGTCATAGAAATATGCTGTTTTGATTTTTGAGGGTGATGGAATAGGGTAATGGATGAAATTAGTGTTTGAAGTTTCATTGAATTGGATTGATTAAAAGAAGATGTATATACCTCAACATTCAAAGAACCCACAGCCCTCAGGACCATTAGGCAAGCACCCAGGAAGTAACCTTCTGGTCCTCAGATGCTCAACTCTGTGCTGCCGTGTTCCATGTGATGTTTGGTTTCCCTCATCACCTGACTAGTTGACCGTGACATTCACTTGTTCCGTGGGCTCCTTTTTCCTGGGAGTTTCAATTAGGCTGACGTCAGTTGGAGGGAGGGAGAGCAGAAGGGAGATAATGGTTGTCTTTTGAATGTCTTCTTCGTGCCAAGATTATGCCAAGTCCTTTCTTCCCAGTGGTCTTGTGGGATGAAAGGTTTTAATGCCCATTTCAAAAAAGTAGCCACTCAAGGTCACAACACTAGTAAGGAGTGCAGCCAAACCTTAAACCCTGCTGGCACCAAGGTCTCTCTCTGTTCCTCCTTCTATAGCATGCTTCCCAGCATGTGATTTCTTGGAATCACAGACCTCTCGTCTCTCTTGGGGAGTCTGGAAGAGCAGGTCAGAAGAGTTGTCTCTTGACTAGAATGAAGACACAAATGGGGGATCATCCAGTCATTCATTGAACAAGTGTCTTTATATACCAGCTTCGGTGTATCCTCAATCAAACAGGCAAAGCAGCTGGCATTCTCTTATATCATTTGAATATCCTACACATTTGGAGAAGGTAATCCTTATTTCTGGCAGGGATTGTTGAGCAGTTAGAAAACAACTCTAGGATGTCTTTACATGCAGAAACTGCAGACAGCAGAGTGCTTCGAGTTGTCAGTTAGCACTTGGTGATGCGTTTTGTCTCATGACTACGTGAACACGTGGTACAATCGGAGTGCACTGAAGAACAGCATTTCCTTAGGTGTTTTCTTTAGGGTATTTGCTTGGGTAATTCTGGGAAATGCTTGGCTGAATACAAATAAACAGGCATCCTTACTGTACACTTCTCAGAGCCCTCCCCAGCCAACCACAGGCTTTTTTCCCCTCAAAGACTTCTTTTCCATACAGTGTTCAAGAGAACACTCCTTCCTATCTAGACACAGACTGCTGTGTCTTTGGCTTTTGTCTGTAGAGTTCTAATTGCTTGCCTGCTCAAAGTCATTGGCTTTTCAAAGTTTATTTTATTGAAGACTGCCTCAGCATTTAGAACAGTGAATTTATTAAGCTTTACAAAGTTTAGTGTCTGATGGCAGCAGCCAGTCTGAAGAATGTAGAGGGGTTAGGTTTTCATTTTGTCATTCACTGTCTCTCTACTTGTCAGAAAGTTGCTGGGTACAATGTTGGTGCTATTTCTGTAGGAACAGGCAGTTACAGACTTGGAAATAACGAATGCTTTGGTTTCTGAAGGTGGGTGTTTACTACTGTTGTGTTGTCAGGGGTTTAGACGATTGTCACTGTACTGTATACCCAAATAATAATTATATGCTGACTGTAAGCTGCAGACTTTTAATCAGTTTAAATTATACTTTAAAAAGAAGCACACCCCTCCTTCAGATGGCAGGTTGAAGTGGTACTGCTCAGTGTAGACTGTTTCCTGTCCACATGAGACCCACCGTCTGAGGCTGTCAGAGTGGACTCTCCTTCCTGAGCTCTGTGGGCAAAAGAGGGAAACAAGGGGGCCAGGATTCAGGGTTGAGCTCATGCCAGAATGAGCCAGGACCAGCCTCCTATGGAGGGAGGTGAACATCTCTTGCCAGGATCAGCCTCCTGCAGAGAGAGGTGAGCCTCTCCTATCAGGACCAGTCTCCTGTAGAAGGAGGTGAGCATCTCATGCCAGGACCAGCTTCCCACGGAGAGAGGTGAGCATCTCCTACCAAGACCAGCCTCCTGCAGAGCGAGGTGAACATCTCATGCCAGGACCAGCCTCCTGTTCTACTACACATGCTGCCGTCTGTAGAAAGCCTGAGACGTCATCACTGTTTTATCGATGTTTAGACTTGCTGCCACTTTGCCAGTTTATTTGCTTACCTTTTCTTCTTGCAACTTAGATGTGCTTTCAAGGGTCATTTTCCTTCTGAAGTGTTCCTTAGAAGTACTCTGTGATGCATTTTATCTCGTAACTGTGTGAACATGTGGCACAATCGGAGTGCCCTGAATAACAGCATTTCCTTTAAAGATATTTTCACAGACTTTTGGCCTTCATTGTTGTTTCTGTTGAAGCCTGTTTTGGGCCTAATAGTAATTTCTTTGTTAGAGGATCTACCTTTTGAAAGATAGTCTTCTGTTTTTCTCGATGCTCTGCAATTTTATTATAATGTGTCTAGGTATGAATTGTTTTTATTCTCTTCCGTATTCATTTTGAAAATATATTTATATGTGCATTTATAAAGATTTATACAGATCGGATGCTCTAAAAAAGATCATTTATTTTCATAGAGAATGCATTAATTCTAACAACATAAAACTGTTTCAAAAATATACAGACCGGGATGCATGTATTAGTAAATATGTATGATCTTTAGCGGAGTATAAAAAATGTATGTGTTTTTTTTTGACATCTGCAAAGGTGTACGTTTTCAGGTACACACATTTCCTTGCCCTGTGGAAAATCGCAGTATGTGATAGTGAAGAACCTGGCGACTTAGCACATAATTGACTGTGTGTAGACTGTCTGCAGTGCAGAAGGGGAACACTGTGCTAATATATGGTAAAAGTAGTCACTGTGCCAGTTGTCCAAGAATTAGGCCTTTCATTTGTGGTTTAAAGTGTTGAAAGCTGCAGTCACCTGAAAACCTGAAAGCACATGAAAGGTGGAGACAGAGGACCTTGTTTGGACTTTTCTGTCAGGCAGTTCACCTTTTTATCCAGCCAGAAATGTTGCCAGAAAGAGTGGAGAATCTTGTTAGACGCAATAATTTGGACCAACTGATTTTTCTAAAGCACTACAGTATCATGAAACCTTTATATTTCTCCCCTTAAAGGAGAACATTCAGTGGGAGGGGCCACTTTGTGTTTGGAAGTTGAGCAATTATATAAACTATAGTCTTATTATGTAGCAAAGAAAACAGTTGAAACTTTTGTGTATTTTATTTTGATCAGTGTCCTATATAGTCAGGAGTTCACTCTTAGTTTATTGAAGGGATATCATGCTATTCTAACCAAAAAGTGCTTAAAGAAATCTCATCATTTATTAGTTGTAGGAGTACAAGATCTATTATTTTGTGATTTTATACTAAGTATCAATACGTTTTTGTATATATAAAGGTGTATTACACCATTATGGATGCAGTTTGTTTTTTAAAACATAGTACTACAGTAAGAGTTACTATGGGACCTTTTTTTTTTTTTTTTGAGTTGGAGTCTCACTCTGTCGCCCAGACTGGAGTGCAGTGGCTGCTCCTGGCCACCGCAGCCTCGACCTGCTGGGCTCCAGCGATCCTTCCGCCTCAGCCTTCCAAGTAGCCGGAATTACAGGCACGCGCTACCACGCCCGGCTGATTTTTTGATTGATTGTAGAGATGAGGTCTCGCTGCCCAGGCGGGTCTCGAACCCGCGGGCTCAGGCAATCCACTCACCTCAGCCTCTCAAAGGCGCGGGATGACAGGCTGAGCCACCGAACCCGGCTACTATGGGACCTTTTTATAACTAAAACACAAGTGATAGAATTAAGGATGACCTTTTCTTTTACTTTTTTGAGTGCTTCTTATTCATTATTTTAAAAGTAAGATAGTGAAAATTAGTTAAAGAATTTAAAAAATAGAGAATAGATTGTCTTATTGGATAAAACTAAAGCGATCATAGACTCACTTCATAAACGAAGATGTGGGTAGGGTGTGAGGAGAAACAGGAGTGGTTTATTCAGATGAAACACAGGCCAGGAGCTTCCTGCAACGGTGGGCCTGGGATCGGCTTCCTGTGGAAGGAGACTAGGAAAGCGAGGTAAAGGATGAAGCGGTCTCATTGGAGGCACTGGCGAAGTTAGAAGATAGCAGAGACTTTTCCTTTAATAGTTAAGAAGTTTCTGAGGACCCATCTGTGATGCGAAGTGAAGACTTGCCACCAACAAATGCTTGAGGAAAGAAAACATTAGCAAAAACGAGGGAAGCCGCAACCTAGAAAAAGCATATGAGAAGCTTAACAGATTGGCATTATAGAAACAGACTTTAATTACTGCATTTGCTATTTACAAGGAAAGACAAGAATTCAAGGGAAGTAGGGGAATACAAAGGAGAACCAAATGGAACTTCTAGAACTGCAAATTGTAGAAACCCAGATGAACAACTCACTGGGTAGGTTTACAGCAAATTAGATGCAACCAGAGAGAGAATAAACACACTGAAAAAGCTGAAAGAAAATATGTAAAATAAAATACAGAGAGGAAAAGGATGGGAAATTGAGGTGAGACATAAAGGATATGGTGAGAGATTTTTAAATACTTGTCACTGGAATCTCAGAAGTCGCTGAGAACTAAAGTGAGACTGGCGGCCTTTGAATGGAAAATGGCCAAGAACTCTGTAACACTGATAAGTAGCCTCTATCTACAAAGTCAACAAATCCTATGGGAAGGATCGATAAACAGAAATTTATACCTAGGCATATTGTAAAGTTGATGAAAACAGAAACAGAAAATCTAAAAGCAACCAGAGGGGGTAAAGGACAAATTTCTTTCCTTGGAGCTATAATTATGCCAATGACTGACTTTTCAGCAGAAACAGCAGAAACCAGAAGGCAATCGAATGGCATCTTTAATGTGTGGAGAGAAAATAACTGTCCACCTAGGGTTTATACCCCCCCAAAAAGTTCTTCAAGTATGAGGGTGCAGTAAAGACATCTTCAGATAAACTGATGTGGAAATTTTAATACCAGTAGACTTTAGCCAAAGAAAATAATAAATGGTGTTATTTAGGTAGGAGAAAATGTAAAATGTATCCTACATGGGAATTTAGAGATGTAACCATAAATATGACTGTGCAGAGAAATCCAAATAACAATAGGCTGTAATAACACAACACCAGGCTGGGCTTGGTGGCTCAGCCTGTAATCCCAGCACTTTGGGAGGCCGAGGCGATTGGATTGCCTGAGCCTGCGGGTTTAAGACCAGTCCAGGCAGCTTGGCGAGACCTGTCTCTACAATAAAATAAAAACTAGCCGGGCGTGGTAGCGCACACCTGTAGTTCTGGCTACTTGGAAGGCTGAGGCGGAAGGATGGCCAGAGCCCAGCAGGTTGACACTGAGGTGGTTGTGAGCGTGCATGCCACTGCACTCCATCCAGGGCCAAAGGAGTGAGACTCCAACTCAAAATAAATAAATTAAATTAAATTAAACATAACCAGTGTCTTTTTGGGTTTAAAATAAGCAGAATTAAAACATGACAGACCTTTGAAAAGGTGCGCAGTATCACTTGTTACAGACGAGAGAGGACACCTGGGGGAGGTATGCCGTCCCCGCCATGTATTGTCCAGACTTGGGGCAGTGGGCGTTCCTGTGTGTGTAGCTGGTGGGCCCAGAACTGGCCCAGCCACTTTGGGAAACTGCTTGACTCTGCACAGTTTCTGATTTGCAGACTTGGACCCAGTAGTTTACTTCTTAGGATACACTTAGGAGAAATGCAAATAAAAGACATTCTCAGAACGTTTGTAGCAGCACCATTCGTAATAACTACCACCTGGAAGGAACCCAAACGTTCACCAAGATTTGGTGGATAAGCTGGGCTCGGTGGCTCAGCCTGTAATCCCGCACCTTTGGGAGGCTGAGGTGAGTAGATTGCCTGAGCCTGAGGGTTCGAGACCCGCCTGGGCAGCGAGACCTCATCTCTACAATAAATCAAAAAATCAGCCGGGTGTGGTAGCGCGTGCCTATAATTCTGGCTACTTGGAAGGCTGAGACGGAAGGATCGCCGGAGCCCAGCAGGCGAAGGCTGCAGTGGCCGGGAGCGGCCACTGCACTCCAGTCTGGGTGACAGAGTGAGACTCCAACTCAAAAAAAAAAAAAGATTTGGTGGATAAAATGTCATAAGATATCATGTATTTGTACAGCAGAATAGTATGTATCAATGAAGATCAGTGAACCAACAGCCACATGTAATTCCATGGGTACATTTAACAAAGTGCAGCAAAAGCAGCTTGACACAGAATATAGACTGCATGATCCCTTTAAATAACATCTTAAAAGGCAAAGCAAAACCACAGTGTCTAAGGATGCATTCTCAGGGCAGAAGTTAGGAATGTGCTTGTCTTCTGGGACAGGGAGAGGGTAGTATTTAGCAAGGTCTTCAGGGTCACTTTTGGGTTCTGACAAGCTCTATTTCTTGTCTTGGTGGTGGTTACATGACTGTTTCCCTTTGTGACAAATCTTTGAGCGGCACATCTTGTTTTTGTGCATTTTCTGTGTGGGCTTGTCTTCACAGTAAAAAAAAAGGCTGACATAAACACTCATATGTTTTTAGTACTCTCCAGAAAAATCGTAGCTGGAGTGCCCCGTCAGCATCAGGTCCCTGAGTGCGTGTCTGTCTCTCTGGGTGCTGTTTCCCAGCAGTTCTTGTGCTGGCAGTGAAGGGTAGGCCGGTCTGCTTTTACAAGTCTGGGCTAAACACGAAAAAATCTCCATCCCTTGAATTGCCTTAGCACAGCTGAATAAAGATCTTACCTACTACTATTTAGGGAGGAAAAAGCAGGAAGACGATGCCAGTAACAGTAACCAAAAAGCACGAACCCAAAACAATCATTTTTGTTCCCATTTTGAATCTCACAATAGGTCATTTGTTTCTGAGGCGTATTGACTCCGTCTTTTCCCATCAGCGAGAGTACTAAATTCTCACTGGAAAACTCGGGTCCCGCTCCCAGGCTGAGGGTCTTTTCTTCAGGCAACCCAGCAGGGTGTGTGGTGAGGCCTTGCTTCCTTGTCATGTGCAGGGAGTGCCGTGTTCCCTGGCTGGGCCCACGCTGTGATGGTGGATCAGCCACATGGTGAGTCTCAGTGCCCTTAGGAGCAGGGTGAAGGCTGTGGGTCCCAGGGAAGGATCTTGGCATGATGGCTTTGCTTGCAGACTCCATGTGTATGCCCGGGAGGAGGTGCGTAGCCCTGGAGCACTGCTGGGCTGCTTCTGCTTGAAAGAAAACCTTCCTGCAGGTGGCTGTGGGGAGGCTCTGCTTGCTGGAGGCCACCACACCTGCAGCACTTCTGCCGAAGCTCAAGCCTGATTCTAAGCAGTGCCAGGGCAGGGGGCGTGAGGAAAAGGGCCTGCCCGGGCCAAGCGGAGGGGACCCGGCAGCACAGGGCACTTCCCACGTGGGGCTTGGTCGGTGCCTGTGTTCAGTGAAAACATGGGGTGTCGGGAGCTTGAGCACCTGCGTAAGAGCTCATGGCCAGGCAGAGCAGGGCCCGGCCTGTGGCCTATGGTACCCCTTCCCACGCGCCTCCCTTCTCTGACCGTGTGGTCCGTGCTCGTGTCATCTCCAGCCTGTGACTTGGCCCTGGTGGCCCTGGATACATGGTGAGTGTCGGGAGGCCCGGGGAAGAGCCTGGGAGGGAAAGCAATCATTTCTCGCGTCCACACAGTTCCCTTCCGCCCAACACAGGCCCTATTGGTTTCTTGCCCCAGAGTGATGAGGAGGGAGAGAACGCATGCTCATCCTCCGTGGCTCCTGCCCCCAGTCCCACGGGGCACTGTCAGCACAGAACCCCACAGCAACAGGAATAGGTTCTACTGGGACGACAGCAGCACGGCAAAAATCGTAGCTGGAGCTCCCCGTCAGTGTCAGGTCCCTGAGTGTGTCTCTGTCTCTCTGGGTGCTGTTTCCTGGCAGTTCTTGTGCTGGCAGTGAAGGGTAGGCCCGTCTACCCTTCACTGGCAGGTGACTGATGGCGGCAGGTAGGACCCGAATCGTTTGGGGGTGATAAGTGTCTGCTTTCCTTCGGTGTACTTCAGTGTCATGTGCAGAGGCAGAATTGTGAGGACCAGAATGTGGTTTCTCCAAGAGTTCTGGGAGCTCTTCTGCCCAGCCTAGCAGGAGTCTCTTTGGGAGGGCTGGTGGAGTCCATAGTCTCATCTGTCCTGGAATGAGATTGTTGGATGAGATTCGCCGAGGTTTTCATTTTCTCTTTTTTGTTTTGTTTTTTGCTTTTACACTGTACCTAACTTTTTGAAGAGATCAAGGTCACTACACAGTTCCATTGAAAAATTCAGTTACAAGGGATACACTGATAAATGATTTCCTTATGACGCAACTACCCAGATCTCGGAGAAGAAAGGGGCATATATTTAACACGCCTTGCTGAAAGCTCGAAGCACGTACACAAAATTGATGTAAGGAGTGTGGAAGAAATTATTTTGCCAGTTTGGGCCACTTCTGCACAAAGCTTTTCGTTTAGAATTTATTGAGCTGCCGCAGGCAGGCTGGAATTGTTAAATAAGCCAGAAGAGCTTTAAAGATTTTGAGTGTGTTGATGTTTTTACATGTGAGCTTTTTTCTTGTCGCATTTTCAGTGAATTATCCTAATCACAGCTACGTTTTTATTACTTTTTGTACTGTGAGTAATGGGATGGTTTTCAGAAATAATTAGTAAAAAGCGGTACACTGCTTCTTAATGGCTGTACTGTTAGGATAACACTACAACCAGGGCCTTTTGTTTTTGCAGGTGGGTTTTGCTGTAACCTTGAAACAGTCTAGGTACAGAGAGCTGTCTGGATGGATGGACACTCTGGTCCCCCAGGAGAGGGGCGAGGGATGTGTGAATGTATGAAATACCTGGTAAGAACTTGCATGAGACCGCCTGTCTTGCTGCCTTCGTGCTCATTACAGAAGTGAATGAGGCGTGGGAATGCTGTTTTCCCCCCATCGTGCCTTTCAGTCAGAGATCCCACATTAGTTTCCTAGGGTGCTGAACAAACGATCACAACCTGGTAGCTTAAAATAAAGTTTCATTCTCTCCTGGTTTTGGAAACTAGAAGTCTGGACTCTGGGTGTTGGCAGGGCAGTGTTCTTTCTGCAGGCTCACGGGACAGTCCCCCCTTCTTTCCTCCTAGTTCCTGGTGGTTGCCAGGAACACCTGGCCTTCCTTAGCTGGTGTCTGCCCCATTCTGACATCTGCCTCTTGTCACGTGGCCTTCTAAGGACATCAGGGTTGGAATTAGGGACGACATGTATCCATTATGACCCATCTTAATTAACCCTTTTCTTTTTGAGTTGAAGTCTCACCCTGTCGCCCCGACTGGAGTGCAGTGGCACACTCCTGGCCACCACAACCTCGACCTGCTGGGCTCCTGCTATCCTTCCAAATAGCTGGAACTACAGGCATGCGCTACCACACCCAGCTAATTTTTTGATTTATTGTAGAGATGAGGTCTCGCCAGGTTGCCCAGGTGGGTCTCAAACCCACGGGCTCAGGCAATCCACTCACCTCGGCCTCCCAAAGCACGGGATTACAGGCTGAGCCATTGAGTCCGGCCTTAACTGGACATTTTCCAAGAAAGGTTGCATTCTGAGGTACCAGGTAGACACGAATTTGGGTGACGGGTGTGACACACTCTCAACCTGAATACCCTTCCTTATTTGTCCCAAAGCACACTTATTCTCTTTACTGGTAATTTTTTACATCTGACATTAACTTGCTGAGATATTTTAATGTAGAGGCTGCAGATGCCTGCTCAGATAATTCATTTTGATTATTTTGATTGTTTAGTTATTGCTGGAAACTATTCCAGTGAAAAAAGGAAATAAGCTTAAAAGTTGCTTGTCAGACACACACACTCACAGAGAGAGAGAGAGAGAGAGAAAGAGAGTTGTATAAAGAAAATATTATATAAGCAAGCCAAGTTAAGTCTTTTAATCAGAAACTAGGAAAATAGTTGCCAGTGGTCCTAATAGTTTGAGTTGTCATGAAGAATCCTTCTATGTAAATAGAGGGCCTTGAGGCTTTAAAGAAAATCTTAATATACCTGGGGCGGGTTAAGTAAGATAACTCTCTCTCATGTCGGAGGTCGGAGGTCCAGTGTGTCCTCCTTAGTGAGGGCTGGGGTGGGGGTGGATGGGAGTGGATGTCCCTGGGGGTGGGTGGTGGAGGGAGAGGGAGAGCTGGCCTGGGACCCTGCCTCCCTGTGGGTCCCTCTCTGATTGTCTTGCCCTGAGCAGGAAACTCCCTACCTTCAGTTCTCCAAACACCTTCTATACAAGCTGTTGGTAAGCTCCTGAAGTCCTGAAGACTGATGCGGAAGTGGAGGTGGAATTGAGCACAGTTCAGGCTCCTTGGGCTCTGGAAAGTACCTTCCCCTGCATCACTGCACATGAATCCGCACGCGCCTCCCCTACACCCACCTCCCCCTCCTGTGTCACCTCCCCTACACTCACCTTCCTCATCTCCTCTACCTCCCATGCACCCACCTACTTTTCCTCCCCCACCACCCCTTCTCCTCCACCTCCCCCAGCTCCCCCGCTCTAGACAAGGCCTTCCTTTATCTCATCCCTCCTGGCTGTGTCCCTGCATGCAGGTGTCCCAGACCGGCCTCACGTCTGCCCTGTTCGCCGTCTTGTCCTCAGTGTTTGGACAGCACTTGGGGTGTGGGGACCTAATAAATGCGTGGGGGCTGAGTGAGCCAAAGGGAAGAGCTGTCTGTCTTTGTAGGTGTCGGTCTTGCCACAGGGGAAAGGAAACTTGAGATTCCTGCTGAACTTTGTCCAGCTCATTCTAGAATCGATGCTCCTGGGCACGTTGCCGGGTGTCAGGAACAGAAGCTTTCATCTGGGGGTCCTGTCCCGTCACTGCTTTAAACAGAGCCAGGTCAGGAGATGAGGCCCCCCCCCTGCCACGAAGGCGCACTCATAGCCCGGGCCCTTCGCCCTGCCTGGTCTGGCTTCACGGTGGGTGGAGCTCCTCAGATGTCCTTGGAGTGCGCCACAGGGCACGGACTTCGCCTTGGCAGGCCCACACTTTGCTTGGGCGCAGGCGTCACAGCCTCCTCCCTCGGGCAACTGGGGAGTCAGGAAGCCTCTCCTCAGCGTCCTCAGCCTAGGCGATCCTCCTCTGCTCACAGTTAATTAGTGGTTGCTGGAGATGGCACTTAAAGGTCATCGGGGCCCGCTCCCTTGTTCCGTTTGAATGACCCAAAAGGGGAGGAACAGCTGTGGCCCG
The DNA here is from genome assembly GCF_000164805.1 of Carlito syrichta. Lineage (NCBI taxonomy): Eukaryota > Metazoa > Chordata > Mammalia > Primates > Tarsiidae > Carlito > Carlito syrichta. The sequence goes on along the minus strand of NW_007252907.1, from coordinate 609,029 downwards.
GAGTCTCAAGGACTGGACGCCACCTGGATTCACGCCCGGGCCAGACGGGCTTTACAGCCCTGTGGGGTATCTACTCCTCCAAGACCCGCCATCTGGCTTTCTAGTGTCCTCACACACGGGGGTCAGATATGCTCTTGATTCGTGTGTGTGTGATGTGCTCTGGCATTGCTGATGGAGCTAAAAGCACCCTGCAATCTAGAGCTGAAAGGGGTGTGTTGCTATAAGGCAGGTAGTCGTTAATGTGCTTTGCAAATGGAGACAACCTGCAGGAGATCCCCTGCAGCCCCATGGGTTCTGGAAGTTGGGTGTGTGCGCACAGTCAGCCTCTGATGGGCGTGCCCCTAGGCCTGGCACCTCCTGAGGCCCTGAGCTGGTGTGAATGAATTTCCATGGTTGCCAAGGGTTGTTTGCTAATACTCCCAACCTCCTTCCTGCCACATCCTGGGTTGGAGGTGCAGGCAAGAAGATGACACATGCTCTTACTGCTTCAACAAACAAACCCTGCTAATGGAGACCATCAGCTTTGCCTTTGTAGTTTCATAAACTTTATGCTTTTATAGAAATAAACGTCCCTTTTCTACAGTCCTAGTATCTTGGCAAAGGCTTCCAACAAGCAGTTGTGTCCTAACTCATTTGTTTCTTTTTCTTTCTTTCTTTTGAGAAAGCAGGATTTATTGAGAGGACAGAAAAGCTCCCACAGTGGGAGGGGACCCAAAGGGGTTGCCCAACTCAATTGTTTCTTGTTGACATTTTTAATTTCATGGAATGCCACCTCTATCCTTCCCTTTTACATTGGAAGAAAGCAGTTCTTTACCTATGAACATAATCTATTTCATAATGTAATCTCTTTAGGAAGCAGTAAATGGTCCTAATGTCTGGACAGTCCATGTTTGTTATTTGTAATTGAACATTGTGCCTCCTTCCTGCAAGAAAACCCACTGTGAAGAGGCAAGAAAGGAGGGGTGATGATGCCTTTGCTCAAAACTCCCCATTTCTGTCCAGGAAAGACATAGCCTGTAAACCTTTTGTAAATCACATCAGAGCAAGATTGGGTTAAAAATCCCCAAATTAACCTGTGGAGGCTTCTTTTGTGTTGCTTTCTTTTGTTTATTGTTTTTTTTTTTTTTCTGTCTTTCAGCAGAACTTTAGCTCTGTGATTTTTTTTTTTTGAGTTGGAGTCTCACTCTGTCACCCAGACTGAAG
>NW_007252907.1:601894-607166 GCF_000164805.1 Carlito syrichta | reverse complement strand
GGCTCAGGCAATCCACTCACCTCAGCCTCCCAAAGGCGCGGGATGACAGGCTGAGCGACCAAGCCCGGCTTAATTTTTTTTTATTTCTCATAGAGGTGAGATTTCACCAAGTTGCCGGGGCTGGTCTCAAACCTGTGGGCTCAGGCAATCCACTTGCCTCAGCCTCCCAAAGTGCTGGGATTACAGGCTGAGCCACCGAGCCCAGCCAGGTTGGTTTTTGTGTTATTATAGTTTTCATGCCCTCAAAATCTCTATGATAATATTTTAAAGGGGGTTTCGAATTTTCTAGGTGATGTTAAGAAACTAAGATACTTTGAAAAGAAAGAATATTTTGTCATTCTTAATTAATTTTGCATGTGTTGAAACATAGGGATTATCTTATTCTGTCCTCATATGCAAACAGTTGTTCGGTAAATTATTATTTTTTTTGTTATCCTCTTTTGTTTGTTTAAGTTGGGGTCTCACTATGTTACCCAGGCTGGTCTTGACCTCCCTGACTCACAATCCTCTTCCCTCAGTCTCCCAAAGTGCTGGGATTATAGGCGTGAGCCATCATGACTGGCCTTGTCATTCTCTTTTGTAAGTGATTATATTTTACTTCATTTGAATATAGATATTAGCTATTTCTAGCAGATCTGTTGCAATAATTTAGTTTTTTTTCAAATTTATAGAGTAAGACAACTTTAAAATCATTAAGTCGATTATACTGAAACAAGGATATATTTGTAAGTATGGCAAACTCATCTTGGATTTTCTGGGATAGGTTCCATTTCAAATATTCTATTCCATTCTCCCACTTAAGCCACAAAGCTCCATTTACTCAACACACGTTATTTGAGCGCCTACTGTGTGCCAGGAACAGCTCCAGCACTGAGGATCTGGCTGTCAGTAAAACAAACACAGTCCCTCTTCTCGTTTTTTTGTTTTGTTTTTTTTTGAGTTGGAGTCTCACTCCTTCACCCAGGCTGGAGTGCAGTGGCACGCACGCTCACGGCCTCCCCAGTGTCGACCTGCTGGGCTCCGGCGATCCTTCCGCCTCAGTCTTCTGAGTAGCTGGAACTACAGACACACACCACCATGACTGGCTATTTTTTATCTTGTTGAAGAGACGAGGTCGCGCCAAGTCTCCTGGGCTGGTCTCGAACACACGGGCTCAGGCAGTCCACTTGCCTCAGCCTCCCAAAGAGCGGGGATGACAGGCTGAGCCACCGAGCCCGGCCTCTCCTCGTTTTCGTGGGAGAGGCAGTGAGCCACACAAATAGGGACTGAGCAGCGTGGTGGGAGGTGGATGGGTGCGTGAGGGACCCTAGGTGCCGTGGAGAAGACGAGGTGTGGGAGAAGAGGCTGAGGGGGTGCTGGGCATGGAAGTCAGGCCTCTCTTGTCAGGCCGTGCACCACTGCCCTCTGGCCCCCAGGTCTTCGAGGAGTGAGCATGAGAGGCTGACAGGGCAGAGTTCGCGAGAATGGGGACGGTCGTGGGTTTTACAAGCTGGGTTCGGCAAGGAGGGAGATTGACATGACTGTCATAGGTGGGCATCCACGTAACAGATGGAAGAGTGCTGGGGGACTTTACGCCCTCACATGTCATCCTGATGCCTCGGTTGCCCCGTTACTTTCAGTACTCTGGGCCTGGAAGATTTTAGTAGTCTTTAGGAGTGAGGACTTCGGAGTTTTTCCCAAAGTGAGTGTTTGCTACAAACACTTTGCGTACGAGATGTAGACAGGGAAGGATGAGGAGAGAAACGGGATAGATTCCAGAAAGGCCGTTGTTTCCAGAGTGTGACTACCTGGGCAGACGGGATGTGCGTCTCTGCTTCTGCCCATGTATTGGAGCAGCGGCATGAGTCCCTGGCCCACCTGGGCGCTCAGTGTGACAGGGTTTTGCGATCTAGCTGCAGCCAGGGAGAACAGTGGGACAGGGTTCTGTTTCTTTTGTAAAATGACTCAAGTGGAATAGATGATCTCTGTGCTTCCTTCCAGGTTTACTATTTCACTGGGCTGTGGTCTCAAGCAATTGGGAAGAAATTCTTGGCATCCCAGTGGAAGGACTGAGCATTCCTGTACAGTACATCTAAGAACACTCAGAACGCTGTGTGTGATTTTCTGAGTGTCTGGGTTAGACTATGTTTCAGACTTGATTTGTTTCACTAAGGAAAGCATACAGCATTCCCATCCCTAGAATAAGCTTGTGAACAAAGAGAGAAGTGGGGTAGCTGGCAGGTGAGACCCTGCATCTGCCTGGCACCAGGAATGCTGGCGGCTGCCCGGGACTCTGAGGGTTTTGTAGAAGTATTTGCTTATTTGTTTATGTGAGAATTTGACAAGCCAAAGAATAAGAGAGTGTGAATGTGTTGGTCGGTGCTTTTTTGTTTGTGTGCATTAAGGTTTATAAAGTTGAAGACTAAGAGTATCTGAGTTTGTTTCGCGCACAGACTAATCTGATGTAAATTAATTTTTTTTAACTCTTTCACAGTGTCCATGAGTGCGTTTTTACTGAATGTTATTAACTTGGCAACAGCCAAAGGCAGTGCTGACTAAATAAAAAAAAAACCCAAATGGGCGGGGACCCTGGGGCCAGCTCTGAGATGGGCCGTCCCTGGTGCTTGGTGTCCTCTTCCTCCCACTGGGGCCACGAAGCCAGCGCAGTGTGGCTGGAGACGGCCAGAACCCTCTGGCTGAATGTGTCATTCTGCAGCATTGTGTCCACAGCATTGTGTCTACTTTGGCAATGCCAGCGGTTCAGGGTGGGGAGGGGTCGGTGTCACAGGAGCCCCAGACCCACGCTTTGGGTGCAGATTTCTGTCCAGGTTTTCATTTAACTTTTTCTTTTCTCCATCTCTTCCTTCTTCGTGGGTCACCCCTTTTCACACGGAGACACGTATTGAAATGGGAGTGGAAAGGGTCTGTTGGAGCTTGGGGTTTACTTGTCTGTTTCTTCTGTCCATGAGATATGCAGAAGATGGTTTGCCCCAGGTGGTTGGCCTGGAACCATGCATCTGTCTCTGCTGCTTCTCCCTGCAGCGGGTGTGGCTGGGGTGCTTGGTCTGGAAGCTCACGGTTCTGTCTCTACTTGCTCCTCTCTGCAGCAAGTATGACTGGGTGCTCAGCCTGGAACCATATGGTTCAATCTCTGCTGTTCCTCCGTGCAGTGGGCGTGGCTGGGTGCTCCGCCTGGAGCCGCACAGTTCTGTCTCTACTTGCACCCCCACGCAGCGGATATTGCCCAGAAACTTGGCCTGGAACCGCACAGTTCTGTCTGTGCTGCTTCTCCCTGCAGTGGGTGTGGCTGGCTGCTCGGCCTGGAACCACACGGTTCTGTCTCTGCTTGCACCCCCATGCAGCAGGTGTGGTTGCGGCAAACGTAGGTCTTAGCGTCACATCGAGGGTGTTTGACGGTGTGTTCGCACCTCCCTCGGGGAAGCTCCTGCCGCATGGAAGTCGCAGGGCTTGGCCCTTCCCACGCCATTGCCCACGGTTGGTCGCCAAGGCTTCTGGCATGACTGAGTGGGTGGAGTATGTCTTGGGGGAAAAATGCATAATTCTGACAAGATGCTTTTTGAAAAGTCCAACCAGCTGTTTCAAGTAGAACACTGCAAAATTTATTCAAAGAAAATTGTGTTTCACTTGGAAGCAAATGTAGTCAAAGAATGATCTCAGATAAACAGTGAAGTTGAACTTCCTCAGTCTGCTGTGCTGTTTTCTATGGGGCTTTCTGGAGCCTCTTCTGCCGTCAACCGTGTCCCTTCTGCTGAAGTTGTCCTCAAATAACCCGAGGAGGGTGGGGCGCCCCTCACGCTGGGAGCCTGTCTGTTCCCTGTGGTCTTGAGTCTCAGGGCAACCGGAGAAGCAGAGCTTGAAACGTTGGTTCACGTGGTGTTATTAGTTGCTGCAGTAACACATGATGACACACTTAGTGGCTAGAGCAACACAATGATTTTGTTCACCTGCATTTTGTAGGTCAGAAGTCTGACCCGGGTCTCACTGGGCCAGAGTCAAGGTGTAGTCAGGGCTGTGTCACTTTCTGGTGGTTTTAGGGGGAAGATCTGTTTCCCTGCCTTTTCCGGCATCTAGGAGAGGCAGCCTTTGGCTCACTGTCCTCTCCGTCCATCTCAGAGCTGGCAACGTTGCATCTGTTTGACTGTCTTCCATGGCTGCATCTCGCGCGCCTCTGAACTCAGTGGGCAACTTCTCTGTTTTAATGGGCCCTAAGAGGACCTGTGCACACCAGGCAATCCTGGCTAGTCTTCCCATCTGTAAAGCCCCTTTTGCCATGTAGCAGACAGATTCACAGGGCCCAGGGATGAGGATGTGGTCAACTCTGGGGCCATCATTCTGCCCAACACACATGGTTGGGAGCACCGTGTGATACGTTTTCCTCCGTACTTCGAGTGTTTAGCAGGAGTTCTACACTTGGATAAGCTACTCATGAATAATTGACTTGGTGTAAAGCTCTCCCATACTACGAGGTCATTTTTATGGGTACCACCCATTTGGGGAGGAGGGGCGTTTTTGTACTGATTGTGTGTCCCATGGATTGTGTGTCTAAGAGTGGGGCAAACGTGAGACGTTCAGGAATAGCCAAGACACACATACACACACTCACACACTCTCTCGACATTCAGGAGAGAAAGGCCTCAGCCACATACGTCTTGGTGCCATAGGTCCCTGTCTGTGCCAGTCTAACTCGCCTTGGGACCAAGCGTGTGCCTTCTCACGGCCTTCACACCCCTTGCCCCGAGCGTACCTGAACCAAGGAGCCATGTTCCAGAGCCCTTCACCCACTCTGGCTCTGAGCCCTGGCTGCGCTGCTCACCAACTGTATGGCTTTGGCGTTTTTTCAGTCCTACCCTGGTGCTGGGCCGAATAGTTCTTACAGTCTCTTTCAGCCCCAAATGCCTATGGTTCTGTGCCTCCAAACAGGGGCAGGGCTGTAGTTTCTAATTTTTCTTGTTAGTACCTGCCTTAGCTTTGTGAGTATAAATATTTTATGTATGTATACATACACACACACACACACACACACACACACACACACACACACACAAACAAATACCAGGGGTATGAAAAATGTATACACATTTTTTTTTATTTTTGAGTTGACATCTCACTCCATCGCCCAGGCTGGAGTGCAGTGGGATGCTCATGACCACTGTAGCCTCGACCTGCTGGGCTCAGGCGATCCTTCCACTTCAGCCTTCCCTGTAACCGGAGCTACAGGCATGCGCTACCACGCCTGGGTAATTTTTTTTTTTTTTGAGTTGGAGTCTCACTC
>NW_007252907.1:587807-601874 GCF_000164805.1 Carlito syrichta | reverse complement strand
CCACTGCACTCCAGTCTGGGTGACAGAGTGAGACTTCAACTCAAAAAAAAAAAAAAGATAAAATGCATAATTGCAAGCCTAGAAGTAATAAAAAAATCAACTACAAAATTTTGAGTTTAAAAACCTTGACGAAATAACAAAGTAAACAAACTAAAAAAAGATATAGTGTGCATCTATATCAGCAATGAGCATTTTTTTAATTGTAATTTTTAAAATGTTCCCATTCATAAGAATAACTTAATAGTAGATAGACATAGTAATAGATACTGAACCTGGATACATAATCTTTTTTTTTTTTAGTTGGATTCTCACTCTGTCACCCAGGCTGGAGGGCAGTGGCATGCTCCTGGCCTCCGCAGCCTCGACCCACTGGGCTCAGGCGATCCTTCCGTCTCAACCTTCCAAGTAGCTGGAACTACAGTCACGCAACACCATGCCTGGCTAATTTTTTGATTTATTGTAGAGATGCGGTCTCACCAAGTTGCCCGGGCTGGCCTCAAACCCGTGGGCTCAGGTAATCCTCTCACCTAGGCCTCCCAAAGTCCTGTGATTATAGGTGTGAGCCACCGCCCCTGAATGGATACATAATCTTTCTGTTTTTGTTGTTGTTGTTGTTGTTTTGTTTTGTTTGTTTTTTTTTAAGTTGGAGTCTCACTCTGTCGCCCAGACTGGAGTGCAGTGGCCGCTCCCGGCCACCGCAGCCTCCACCTGCTGGGCTCCGGCGATCCTTCCGCCTCAGCCTTCCGAGTAGCCGGAATTACAGGCATGAGCTACCACGCCCGGCTGACTTTTTGATTTATTGTAGAGATGAGGTCTCGCTGCCCAGGCGGGTCTCGAACCCGCGGGCTCAGGCAATCCACTCGCTTCAGCCTCCCAAAGGTGCAGGATTACAGGCTGAACCACCGAGCCCGGCTTAATTTTTTTTTTTTAATGTAGAGATGAGGTCTTGCTAAGTTGCCTGGGCTGGTCTCAAATCCGCGGGCTCAGGCAGTGCACTTGCATCGCCTCCCAAAGTGCTGGGATGACAGGCTGAGCCACTGAGACTGGCCTGTATATGTATTTCAAGAGATGTTATCTATGTATTACTTTTAGTTGACTGTAATCAGAAGTGTCTGGACACTGATGGTAACCACTTTGAGTACCTTTTGTAATTGTAGAAGTCACATGTGACTTGTATTCACCTTTTGTTATTGGTATATATTGAGTATTACAATTTAAATACAGTTTTTACCTTAAAATGTGTATACATTTTTTAGGCACATGCATACAACATTTTCATTCAAATGTACAGGGAGTGATATCTGTTAACTTCATATAGGATCTTTGTTCTATCTTTGAATTCCTAAATTCCATGGAAACTTGTTTACATTTATGTAAGCAATTTGAAAGTATAGAGATATTTTAAAACATTAGACTACATATTTAGTTTTTTGTAAAAATAATAGATCACACAGTTAACACATGATTAAAATGTGCCTAACTGTAAAACTAACACATACAGTTGCTTATATTAGACTAATCCTTTCAGTGATATGGACATATACAAATGATTACGTGAATGTTCTTCCTTGTTTATTTAATGTGCTTTTATTGCACTTTCAGATTCATTGCTGTGTTCATTGGAATCAGTGTAGGGAGAGTTCACTACTTAATTTTCTAACAGCACATTGTTTCTGGTCTTGCAAGTATTGGCCTGTGCTTAATTTTTCTTCTTATTTAATTAGAAAATGAAAAATATCTTTTTGGTGAGAGTGGGTGTTTTAGAACATGAAGATGCTCTAGTGTTCAAACTGAGGAAATCTTCAGGAATTGGTGTATGTTTTCTGAAAGAATTTAAAATGGAAAGAGATGAGCAGAACTGTAGTGTGTGTGTCTACTGGGCAGCTGTGTGCGCAGGATTGACGTAGGGTGGTGTGACATGCCTTCCATGTTCTGTGATCATTGAATGACATGCAAGTGCTGTGTTTAAGGGTGGCGTATCATCCCATCCATTGTAACCAACAGCAGTACTCGGACTAGTTGTAGCAGTTACCCTCCATGTTCTTTGCTGTGGGCGTGAAGCAGTGTTGAGATAGAAGAGGAAACATCTCACTGAGGAATAAGGCTGAGGGGAGGGAGGACCCTCAGAGCCCACCCAGATCTACGGTTTGGGAGCTGTAGCCTGACAGGATCTGCTGGAGTCCTTGCTGTTGGCCAGGAGTTCGCTGTCTTTCTTACGCTGACATGAGCTCAGCCCTTGTAACTTGTTTTAGTTTTAGGCCCTGGCACTATCAATGTAGAGCAGCTCCATTGTGTCCCCCTCCACATTTTAAAGGCTCCTTCCTGATTGTGGGTGCGAGGTGTGTAGCCTTGAGCGGGTTACCTCGCCTTCTGTAACGGTTCACTGGGAATAATCACGATGCCGCATCATACACCCGCGGTGTGTATGTGTGCGTGTGTGGCACGTTGAAAGTGCAAAACAGATGCTGAGTTTGGTACAGCTTCCTAGTCTGTGATTTCAAGACTGAGGTGTTCTCAGGCCTTCAAGGCATATGCTCTTCCACAAGTTTTCTAGACTGCTCAACCAAGACCATGTGCCCTTCCACATCTAGAGATTGTTTTGCCAATATTCCTTTAAATGAGGACACACAGTCAGTACGTGGAAGGCCTGTCTCGCTCCCAGCTGTTGCCAGTGTTTTATTCATGCAGGCCAACGTCCCCAGTAATTTTCACAGCAGCAGAGCTGTTGGGTCTCATGTTGAACTTGGAGGCCGCCGAAGCCCTTGAGTCTTTTTCTTCCGTTCTGTCTTACGTGGTTCTCTGTCCAAGGGTTTTAAATGACACAGTACACAAACTATGTTCATTCCAGTAAATATGTGCTTTGTCGGAATGGAGAATTTGTGAAAATACTCTTAAACCGTATTTCTGTTGTTGAACACACAAGCTAACTAGCATTCCTTTCTAGGTTTGTGTCACTGGCAAATTAAATGTTCCCTAATATTCCTAACAAAGGCAAAAACACTGGGTATGCCAGAAGATGGATGGAGAGCTTGGGGCACATCACACCGCCCTCCAACCAGCTTATTCTCCACTGGCTTGTTCATTCGTTTTACAAATTCCTTAGGCAGCCCAGCCTTTTATAGTTCCCCCCCACCCCAGAGAACCCAGGGAAAATTAAAATTGAAGTATAGCACCAAATCCTTAAAGTCAGATCTTTGGTGGCATTGGGGAGGAGTGATCTTAACTAAAATTCCTTGTGAGAAAGAGGGAAATAGCCTTATTTTCTTGTAAACTTAAAAAAAAAAATCTCATCTTTTGTTAATGAAGGTTTTGTGACTGAGGTTCTGAGAATCCATACACTGCCATCTTGCTGTCCCCCCTCTTTGAAAGTAACTTGGGAATGATTAGATAGCCAGTAGTTGGGATCATACTTTTATTTCTCAAGTTTGCTAAGAAGTAGGTGATGTTGCAGGTGACACATCAAGTGGATTGTGCATATTTCACAAGTTCAGTAAACGAACTCTCTTGAATTATGGGCAGTTGTTATTTTCTCCAAAACTGGTGTGCATAAGTCTCCAGGCTTTGTGTTCTATGGCATCCCAGAGTCACCAGTGCTCCTCATAAGTTCTTACTGGGAAATCACACACATTGAACCACAAGGTCTTGCTAAAGCAGGGACCATGACTGAGGAGACATTGTATGTCTTTTTTTAACCATTGGACTTACTGTGTTGATTTGCTATTAAAAAAAAAAAAAAAAGAGTTGGGCGCAGTGGCTCAACCTATAATCCCAACACTTTGGGAGACCGAGACAAGTGGATTGCCTGAGCCCACGGGTTTGAGACCAGCCCAGGCAACTTGGCGAGACCTTATCTCTACAGTAAATAAAAAAAAAAAATAAGCTGGGCATGGTAGCGCGTGCCTCTCGTTTCAGTTACTTGGAAGGCTGAGGCGGAAGGATCTCCGGAGCCCAGCAGGTCGAGGCTGGGGTGGCCGTGAGTGTGTCACTGCACTCCAGCACTCCAGCCTGGGCGACAGAGTGAGACTGCAACTCAAAAAAAAAAAAAGATATCCAAGAAGGAACTTAGCACAGCAAACTAAAAAGCCTGTGTTTATTGTAAGTGATAGAATCTGAACTACAAGGTGCGTAGTGGGAGTTTGACTGGTTTTGTATGGCTACTCCCTTAGAGGGCCAGAGTCAGTTATGTAATACCCTTGAACCTCTTCATCAGGAATAGCTGGGAGCCAGTGGGAGTAGGACTGGGGCGAGCATCTAGGGACGGTTGTCAGGGCCCATCTAGCTTTTTGTCTTTTCTTTTAAAAAGCAAATCCGCTCTGTGTTTGGTGAAGAGAAAACAGGAGACTTTAATTGCATTATTTCTCAGGTCAGGTTGTGGTACAGTGGGTTATCTTTTTATGTTATCTTTTTTGTATGTCTGAATTATTTTAAAACCAAGATAATCTATGAAAATTTATAGCAGGCACATTAGAGTTTTACACACTTTATTTTTCTTAGGTGTTTTAGTGTTAAAGTAATATTTGTTCATGATAGAAAATATATGACCACACAGAAGATGCAAGAGCGTCTCTCCTCTCATACCCTAGTCCTGCTTTTCAGAGGTAAGTGCTTGTCCTGTGTTCTGTTCTCTAGTTCTACTGGTTACCGTTGCAACCTTAAATACTGTGTTTCAGTTTCTTGCTTGCCTGGGCTCCCTCAGCATCAGTTTCAGATACCAAGCGGTGAAGCCCCAATCGATGACGTCTACCTCCCGCCTCCCCTTTAGCCTAACTCTTGATTTTAGTTCTGTGTTGCTGTTTTGATATTGTCAAAGTTTATAACATTCTGTTCTGTCGCTATAATGAATCCATCTTCGCTTTGCGTAAAAACTGATTCAAAAAATGGAAGTCTCATGAAAACAGCATTTGCAGTATTGTGATACTGCCATGATATAAACATGACTCACTAGAGTGTGGCTGGATCCATGAAGAAGTCAATGTAACCTGTGTCACAGACCTCACCCCACTTTCGGGTCCGCTGGGTCCTCTGTCAGTCTCTCCTCTGTGCTCTTATGCACCTATGACATGTCATCTCTCCAGGGGTCTTATGTGGTTTTTGCGAGGGTTGATGTAGGGTGGGAGATGCTTGAGTAGTTTAGTTTTTTCATTTGAAATGCACGAATGATAAACTCTGTGAGATTTTGGATGAGCAAAATGCTTGTGTTTTGTCTACACATGTTTAACAGCTTAGCTGACTAAGTTCTTCTAAATCATGCTCCCTTAGAAATTTAAAAGCATTGTAATCCTATTACTCTGAGGTGCCAAGGCTCAAGGATTGCTTGAGCCCATGGGTTCAAGACCAGCCTGGGCAACATGGTGAGACCTCATCTCTACACTAAAAATGTCAAAAAATTAGCCAGGCATGGTAGCCTGTGCCTATAGTTCTAGCTACTTGGAAGGCTGAGGCAGAAGGATCACCAGAGCCCAGCAGGTCGACACTGGGATGGCCATGAGTGTGCCACTGCACTCCAGCCTGAGTGATGGAGTGAGATTCTAACTCAAAACATAAAAAAATTAAAAAAAGAAATTTAAAGGCATTGCTCTATTGTCTTTGTTTATCCTATATTGTTGTCAGGAAGTCAGATTCTAGTTCCAGGTAAACTCCTTTGACTCAAATATTTTAGAACTTTTTCCTTATTACTGGAGTTTTTAATTATAATGTGATGTGTCTGAATATGGTGTTTTTCTCTTCAATCTCCCTTGGCACTTAATGAGACTGTTCTGAGATCTTAGGTGGGTTAAAAGCATTTTCAACAAATTAAATTCAGCAGAGTTTAATTGAGCAAAGACAGTTCACGAATCAGATAGTCCCTAAACCAGTATAGTTTCAGAGACTAGTTGCTGTGTGTGATTGAAGGAGGTTTATGGACAGAAAAAGGAAAGTGAGCAAATGGGAGAAGTGAGGCATGGATACTGCCGACTGGTGAAATTCCCTGTTTGCTTTCTTTGAACTGGGTTTGAGCAGTTGGTCGCCTGTGGTTGGTACATGGGTATTGGCTGTCTGTTTGCTCAGCCAGTTAGTGGCCGTGACTAGGTAGGAAAACCCTCTAGGTAGGACTTGAGACATGTAAGAGCAGCTTTAGGCCAAGTGGTCAAATGAGCAGGTGCCTTTCGCTCAACTCAAAATTTTAAGTTGCTGCATTTCTTGGAAGCTCCTCCCTTTCATTGTCTCTTTCTTCTTGACGCAACTCACATTACATGGATATTGCACCTTTTAAAGGCTGTCTTTTTTATTTGTATTTTTTTTTTTGAGTTGGAGTCTCACTCTGTCGCCCAGACTGGAGTGCAGTGGCCGCTCCCGGCCACCGCAGCCTCGCCTGCTGGGCTCCGGCGATCCTTCCGCCTCAGCCTTCCGAGTAGCCGGAATTACAGACATGCGCTACCACGCCCAGCTGATTTTTTGATTTATTTGTAGAGATGAGGTCTCGCTGCCCAGGCGGGTCTCGAACCCGCGGGCTCAGGCAATCCACTCACCTCAGCCTCCCAAAGGCGTAGGATTACAGGCTGAGCCACCGAGCCCGGCTTTTATTTGTATTTTTTAAGTTGGAGTCTCACTCTGTCACCCAGACTGGAGTGCAGTGGCGTGTTCTCGACCACCGCAGCCTCAACCTGCTGGGCTCCGGTGATCCTTCCGCCTCAGCCTTCCAAGCAGCCAGCACTATAGGCACGTGCAACATGCCCAACTATTTTTTTTTTAATTGTAGAGACGAGGTCTCACCAAGTTGCCTGGGCTGGTCTTGAACCCATGGACTCAGGCAATCACCTCGGCTTCCCAAAGTGCTGGGATTACAGGCTGAGCCACTGAGCCCAGCCAAGAGCTGTCTTTATGTCTCTTAGCTTTTTGTAATTTTTCTTCTTTTTTTCTTCCATATATCGAGATACTTGTCTTTCTAAGGTGAGGTTACCACTTGGTCTTTAGACCTGTCTTATATGTTTTTCAATCCATCCATTGAATTTTTCTGATTCCACCTGTTTTCATTCTTCTGGAAGTTTCTAAAAGCTTCTGGTATGCTAATGAATGTTTTCTTTATATTCTAGAGCTAGCATGTTTTTATTTAAACAACAAGAATGAAACAAACTTTTTGTTATTTCGGTATAGCCTTGGGAGGGTGGGCACTCAATGAAATGCAGGTGTTCCGTCCACCACCATAAACAGCTGCCTTGATTGAAGTTCCTTAAATTTCCTTGCCTGCACCAAGTAAAATAACAATAAATACAGACAGACTCCCACGTCAGCGCCCTGACCTTCCACTTGGCTAGGACCTATAAAGCAGGTGGCATACAGGCTGCTCGACTGATTGCCTACACAGAATTTCTTCAGATTTAACACCAGACACTAACTGCCAGCTTGAACAGAGGGTGCAAGGTAGCCATGAGGCGTTTTCTCTTCTTTCTGAGGATTGTGTGGGGGTGGGAAGAAGAATTGCCTGGAGAGAGGGATTGATTGAATTCGTTTCTGTAAATATGCCTACTCTATGTACGGTATGATACTAGACTCCTCAGATGACTCAAGAAGACATAAGAGACCATCCCTGCCCTCAAAGCACTTAAAGTTTGGTAGGGTTTATGGTATGGTAGTATGTGCTCACATATAATAAAAGGCACAGCAAAGCCACCAGAGCACTACATATCAACCCTTCTGGGATCCACAAGAGACTACACATCTGTTTAGGAATTCAGGAAGGGACAGGAAGGCTTGGTCTTAGAAATGCATCTTGAAGAATGGTTGAACTTCTGCAAGTGGACACGGGATCTGGGGAAGAGGACTCTTGAGGTGGAGAAAAGTCTCAGAGGTGGGAAAGATAGACCGGATCAGGAAAGGCAGAGAATCAGTTTGGTTAGAATCTTGGATCTCTAATGGAGAGGAGCATGAGGTGTTGGAGAAAACAGTTTGGGGTCATAGAGTGGGACTGTCAAGTGCCAACGTGAAGGGTTTGGGTTGTGTTTGATAGAGAAGGAATCAGGAAAGAGCTGATCGGGTATGGTAGGACAGAAGCTGTGCTTTAAGAAGGTGAGTCCAACAGCCCTGCATAGGATGGAGCGAAACAAGAGACAGCAGGAAAGCCGTCACTGACGTTTTGCTAACTCTGTGCTGGGTTTTGGGCTCGGAGTAGAAAGCTGGTGGGTGCACCCTGCTTTGCATGGCTCACAGCCCAGTGAGCATGATGAATTAGATCAGTTGTCACGTGTCGGTGAGGTGTCTTTAAACTGTAATTCAGTCTGTTGCCATGGCCAAAAGCATTCTGCCGATCAGTTTTCTCATCATTTTAAATGTTTCATTATTGTGAGTATGATTGGCTTGATCTGTTGCCTTATATGGTGTATGCTGAAGGCTTCACCAGAGTAGTCCCAGATGTATGCACGGATCTTGCTATATAGCTTTAATCACTTATAAATGTAAACAGTAATATCTCACTTTAGTATAAATGGTTCACTTTGGTTGAAAGCACCTGTAATTCATGTCCTGCTCCTTAATTATTTAGAGGAAAATAAGAGTTGAATTTGGGCTCGTTGGAATTGGTTTAATTACTAAACCTTTCCCCCTTATGTCGCTCTCATGTCTTGTTTCTGGTGCTCGGAATACTTGACTTGGAAGATGTTTTCTGAAGGGAGCCTCAGTGAAACTGCTTGTTGTAAAATAATCTATCTGTTGGTAATCTATTGTATTGGTAAATCTATTGTTGTAAATGGATATTTCTTTTTCTTTTCAGTAGCATTTCTTGCACATCATGCAGAAATTAGAGGGTAAAGACAAAGCATCAAGCATCATTTCCAACAGACGTACTCAAAGACAAAAGAGCTGCTCGGTATCCCTTCATCCAGTTT
Source organism: Carlito syrichta (assembly GCF_000164805.1). NCBI lineage: Eukaryota > Metazoa > Chordata > Mammalia > Primates > Tarsiidae > Carlito > Carlito syrichta. The sequence goes on along the minus strand of NW_007252907.1, from coordinate 593,013 downwards.
TCTGTTAATACCTTCTGAAAGACAAAACTTCAAAGCATGTGTGTGTGTGGACATTATTTATTTAATGAAAAGACTTAAATGTTAAAGACCTTGATTCTACTCTATGGGTTTTCCTGGATTGGTTTTGTATCTTTGTAATAAGTTTATTTTGAGTAAGAAGATGTGTTCCTGAAGTGATTGATCAGTCCTTGCATGTGAACTTCACATTTAATTGACGGTGGCACGCTTCTTCAAAGAGTAATACACACTTAAGGGTAATATACACATATTATGCATTACTTTTTTGATATAGAAGAGGAAAGAGGTAAAAAAACACTTGGTTTGCCTGACCACAGCTGATGGTGTCTGCTTTTCCTAGTGACACTATAGCAGGTTGTGATGGACTTGGCTGTATTGAGACTAGTGTGACCTTGATTCTGTAGGCTGATTCGAATTCCTCTTTTGCTTTCTGTCTAAGCGTCTCCTCCCTGCTCACTCTCCCAAACCACATCGCACCCCTTATTCTTGAGGTTCCATCCCTAAAAAACAAAGGACAAATGATCAAGAATACAATTACTTTCAAATGGTTTTATTGCCAAATAAATTATAGTATTTTAGGAATCATAAATCAGAGTCTGTTCCTGTGTCTTTGGGCAGAACCACACTTGTAAGACTGTCCTATTTTTTAAAGTCTCCAGTGAAAGAGATATCATAATCCATTGCAGTATTTAACAGCCCTCTCTTTCAGGAAGTTCTTTCATCTACCTTAAATAATGCATGCATCAGTTTAAACCCGTCCTTTTTCTTCGGAGACTAGAAGCAGACCTGTTCTCTTTGTGGAAGACCCTTTCATGGTATTTGAAGGCTCAACCTAACACAGCCCCGTTGATTCACCTGTTTTTGTAGCTTGTCCATCAGTGTCTTCCAGCACTGTGACCATCCTTCCTGCTCCCCACTGAATGGTGTCTTCAGTGGGGAGCAAGTGGGATGGCCAAAGGTCTTGGTCCTGGACATCTCGTGAGTGGCTGACGGTTGCAGGGTGGGGTCAGATCGTGGCAGAGGTGGTGAGTCACCTGCACTCATTTCTCTCCAGTGCTGGATTTTCTTTGGCGTATGGGTCTCCATGCCTCTAGACTTGAGATGCCTTGTTTGTCCCAGTTTGACTGCCAGAGTGGCTTCTTAGTCATTGTGATACTTCTGTATCTTCACCTCTGTATTTATACCAGTCACATATCTGGCATGTGGTCATTTCTCATTTTTTTTCTAAGTACTGGGACTGGTTTATTTTTAAAGACATTTTGATAATGAGGTAAAATTCATATATATATGAATTACAGTTCTTAAGAATACAACCTTACCAGTTTTGATATATTTCTACACATGGATAACTAACATTCCAACAAGATATAGAATACACTCATGGTCTCAGAGCATTTCGTCACATCCCTTTCACTCATTCCCTACTTCTCATGGGTAGCTACTATTCTGGTTCCTATCTCAGAAGATTTGTCTGACCTGGTCTTGAGTATTCGTTATGTAAATATAATCATACGGTATTTGTCTGATTTTGTTTTAACTCACATATCAATAACTCACTTTTGTATAGTTGAATAGGATTCCATTTTCTCTTTATTCTCCCATTGATTGACATTGGGATTGTTTTCAGTGTTTGTTTTTCTAAATATTGCTGTGATGAGCATTTTTGAACAAGTCTTTGTGTGAACATGTATTTTCAGTTCTCATGGGTAAATACCTATGAGTGGAATTGTTGGATCAAGGAGTAGGTATATGTATAACTTTAGAAGAGATTGTCAAACAATGTTAGATTCCCACTAGCAATGTATGTGAGTTCTAGTTGCTCTGCATTTTTGGCAACATTTTCTGTGGTTAGTCTTTAGATTGTAAACATGTGGGCCCTCACCAGACACCGAATCTGCTGGCACCTTGATCTTGGACGTCCCAGCCATAGTACATCTTTGTGAGTTTGAGCCAGGCAACACTGCAAGCAGCTTAGTACCATGCCATCTGTCCACTCATTCTAGAGAGGAAAAAAGTCCTCAAAGGGAAATGTTTTGCTGATGTGGAAGAGCTGAAATAAAAAATGGCAGAAGTACTACAAGGCATCAAAATTGATGAGTTCAAAAATTGTTGAGCAGTGGAAAAAGCATCTCATTAGGGGTATTGCATCAAATGAAGAATACATTGAAGGTGATTGAAATTTATTTTTAATTAAAAAAAAATTTTTTTTTTTGAGTTGGAGTCTCACTCTGCCGCCCAGACTGGAGCGCAGTGGCCGCTCCCGGCCACCACAGCCTCGACCTGCTGGGCTCCGGCGATCCTTCCGCCTCAGCCTTCCAAGTAGCTGGAACTACAGGCGCGCGCTACCATGCCTGGCTAATTTTTTTATTTATTGTGGAGATGAGGTCTCGCCAAGTTGCCCAGGCGAGTCTTGAACCCGCAGGCTCAGGCAATCCACTCACCTGGGCCTCCCAAAGCATGGGATTACAGGCTGAGCCACCGAGCCCGGCAGTGATTGAAATTTAAACAAAGCTTGATTAAGATAATTTGAGGGCTTCTGGGCAAGATGGCGACAGAACAGGTCGGACTGTGAGAATCTCGCAAAAGCGGGTGTCCATGAAGACTCTGCATGAGTGGGTGTGTTCCGGTGGGTGAGTGCAAGTCTGTCCGAGGGGGTACTTGGGTTCGTGTGCCTGGGATAGGCTCACATCTCAGTAATTAGTCTGAATGTGAATGGACTAAATGCACCACTGAAGAGACACAGAATGGCAAATTGGATAAAATATCATGAGGCTACAATATACTGTCTCCAAGAGATGCATCTCACCAGAAAGGACACTCACAGACTCAGAGTAAGAGGACAGGAAACAAAGTATTCCAGGCAATTGAGAAAAATGGAACTCTTCTCAAATCATTTTATGAAGCTAACATCATATTGATACCCAAACTGGGTAAAGATTCAACAGAGAGAGAGAACTACAGCCCAACATCCTTGATGAATATACATGCTAAAATTCTCAACAGAATCTAGCAAACTGGATCCAACAATACATCTCAAAAATCATCTACCACGACCAAGTAGGCTTCTTCCCTGGGATGCAGGGCTGGTTCAAAATTTGCAAGACCGTAGACATAATTAAATACATCAACAGATTCAAAGACAAAAAGCACATGAATATATCATTAGATGCAGAAAAAGCTTTTGATAAAATCCAGGACCCCTTCTTGATAAAAATCCTCGAATATCTGGGCATAGATGGAACATATCTCAAAATAGTAAGAGCCATCTACAAGAAACCCACAGCCAACATACTGCTAAACAGACAGAAATTAGAACCATTTCCCCTGAAAACTAGAAAATGTGCAAAAGTCAGTTGCATTCCTATACACCACCAACAAAAAAAACAGAAACCCAAATAAAAAGCACAATTTCATTCACAATAGCCACAAAAAAATGAAATACCTTGGCATCTTCCTAATCACAGAAGTCACAAACCTTTACAACAAAAACTAAAAAAACACTGCTCAAAGAAATCAAAGGTGACACAAACAAATGGAAAAATGTTCCATGCTCATGGATTGAATGAATCAACATTGTTAAGATGTCCATCTTACCTAAGGCAATCATAGATTTAACCCAATACTCATTAAACTACCAGCAGCACTATTCTCAGACCTGGAAACAACAATACAGAAATTCATATAGAAACATAAATGACCACGAATAGCCAAAACAATCTTCAGCAACAAACAAACAAACAAAAACAAAACAGGAGGCATCACACTCCCAGACTTTAAGCTTTATTATGAAAATACATTAATCAAAATAGCCTGGTATTAGTACAAGACCAATAACAGGATAGAGATTCCAGAAGCAAAACCTCAATTTCTCAACCAGCTCATCTTCAACAAAGCTTCCCCCACCAACCACTGGGGAGAGGAGAACCTATTCAGTAAATGGTGCTGGGAAAACTGACTGACCACATACCGAAGATTAAAACAAGACCCCCACCTATCACTATACACAAAAATCAACTCTAAATGGATCAAAGACCTAAACATGAAACCTCAAACTATAAGTACCTTAGAAAAAGCAAGAGAGACTTTTACAGAAATTGGAGCTGGCAACCAATTCCTGATCAAAACCCCAGGTGCCCATGCCATAAAAGATAAGATAGACAAGTGGGACTTCATCAAAGCTTCTGGAAAGCCAAAGAAACCATTGAGAGAGCAGGTAGATCTCTCACAGACTGGGAAAAAATATCTGCCAACTGTATATCTGACAAAGGCCATCTAGGATCTATAAGGAACTAATATGTGCCAAAAAAAAAAAAAAAGTGTCATTACAAAGCGCGCAAAAGATATGAGTAGACACTTCTCAAAAGAAGTTATATGAGCAGCCAACAGATGCATGAATAAATGCTTGGCTTCACTAGTCATCAAAGAAATGCAAATTAAAACCACACTGAGATACCACCTAACTCCAGTCAGGATGGCCATCATCAATAACTCAAAAAAAAACAGATGCGGGAGAGGGTGTGGCGAAAAGGGAACTCTTCTACACTGTTGGTGGGAGTGTAAAGTAGTACAATCCCTGTGGCAAACACTGGCAATTTCTAAAAGATCTAAAAATTGACCTTCCATACGACCCAGCAGTACCCCTTCTGGGAATATACCCAGAGGAACTCAAATCATTCTACAAAAAAGATACCTGCACAGGCACGTTTATTGCAACATTATTCACAACAGCAAAAATATGGAACCAACCATGCTGCTCATTGAAAGAGGACTGGATAAAAAATAAGTGGTACATATACATGATGGAATATTACGCAGCCATAAAGAAGGATACAAATTATGAATGTTGCAACAACTTGGATGGACTTAGAGGCTATAATACTGAGTGATCTGTCACTGAAACAAAGAGCTGAGTATCACATGTTCTTACTCATAAGTGGACCTTGAACAACTATTGGGATACTTTAAGAAAGGGATTGAGCCGGGCTCGGTGGCTCAGCCTGTAATCCCGCGCCTTTGGGAGGCTGAGGTGAGTGAATTGCCTGAGCCCGCGGGTTCGAGACCCGCCTGGGCAGCGAGACCTCATCTCTACAATAAATCAAAAAAATCAGCTGGGCGTGGTGGCGCATGCCTGTAATTCCGGCTACTCGGAAGGCTGAGGGGGAAGGATCGCCGGAGCCCAGCAGGCCGG
>NW_007252907.1:561919-587787 GCF_000164805.1 Carlito syrichta | reverse complement strand
TAATACTGAGTGATCTGTCACTGAAACAAAGAGCTGAGTATCACATGTTCTTACTCATAAGTGGACCTTGAACAACTATTGGGATACTTTAAGAAAGGGATTGGCAGTAGTGGGAAACTGCCAGTGGAGGGCAGAGGAGGGATTGGCCGTAGCAGGAAACTGCCGGGGGTGGGGGAACACACCTCATCAACAAGGGTAATGAACATTTGTATACCTAACCCTGAATTGTACCCCATGTTTTTAAAATAAAAAAATAAAAAAAAAATTTTTTTTAATTGTAAACATTCTAATGGACACAGTGTAATAGCTCATCATGGTCCTATTTTGTATTTGCCTGATAACTTGTGATGCTGAGTACTCTTGCATGGCCATTTATGTATGTTTGTGAAGTGTATATTCAAATCCTTGGCCTGTTTTTAAATTGAGTTGTTTGTTGACCAGTAGGAGTTCTTTAATTTCTGGGTTCAAGTCCTTTGTTGGATATGTAACTATGTCTACATATGTATATATATGTGTATAGCAGATATTTCTTCCAATCTGTAGCATACATCTTTTTTTTTTAGTTGAATTCTCACTCCATCGTCCAGGCTAGAGTGCAGTGGCACGATCACAGCCACCCCAGCCTCGACCTGCTGGGCTCCGGTGATCCTTCCGCCTCAGCCTTTCGAGTAGCCAGAACTACAGGTGCACGCAATCATGCCTGGCTAATTTTTGATGTATTATAGAGACAAGGTCTCGCCAAGTTGCCTGGGCTGGTTTCGAATCCAAGGGCTCAGGCAGTTCACTCACCTCAGCCTCCCAAAGTGCTGGGATTACAGGCAGAGCCACCGAGCCCGGCCCATTTTTATTTTCTTCATATGACTTTTAATGAACATAATTTTTCAATTTTGATGAGGCTTAATTTATCAATGTCTATGGTTAACTATGTTGTTGTCTAGAAAACTTACAGTTTCGCTTTTGCATCTGATTCTGGGATTCATTTTAAATTAATCTGTGGGTATGGTATGAGGTAGGGGTCAAGACTCATTTTCCCCCTTCAGAGTTTCTGGTTGTTCCGGAATCATCTTTTGAACATACTTTATTTTCCTCATTTGAATTGCCTTGGTACTTTTGTCTAATTGTTCATATATATGAGTGGGTCTATTCCAATGCTTTTTAAATTCTGAAACTATGAACTATTTCAAATATAACCCTATGTGAGCATTTTCTCTCTAGGGTATTAAACACTGGACCAAAAAAAAAAAAAAAAAAAAATCCCCAAACTAGGCAATTCAGTTTGAGGTCTTAACCTGACCTCTTTATTTAACAGGTTTTAATCTGTTCCCACATAGTTCTCTCCCTGTTTCTCAATCTGCCTCCCTTCCCGGGTTTCAGTAAGGATGAGATCGATGCATCCCGCGTTCCAGACACAGGGAGGGTCATCCCTCACTATCTAGCTTTGCCCCCTCCCCAGGTCCAGTGAAAGGGCGGATTCTTTGCCGGAATCTGTTTTTCAAACAGGTTGAAACTTGACCTATTACCAAGAAATATTCCCTTATCTTGTCAGGATTCCTCAGGATGGTAACTCACGTGACTGCGGGAAATTTTCCCAGTAGATTTTCCGTCTCTGCAAAATGCTACTGTAATTATTAAACACATGGTGAGACAGAAGATGAATATTCAGGGCAACAGGTGGCATGGATTTCCTGTGCTGCGGTTTAGTGACTATGTTTCCAATGTCTTCCTTACAGAAACTCCCAAGTCTTGTCTTCTGTAACGATTTGTCTGGCAGTTGGGCCCTCTCTTCTTAAGGCCATCAGAGAAAAATGCTGCCTGTTAGCCACATCACTGTTGCCTTACAGTCTCCAAACCAATTTGTAAGGAAAATATTTGTTGGCTGTAGTTTGCCTCATGCGTTGTTTCACTTTTTTCAAGTGTAGCAATTTGCTTAGGACTGGACACCCAACTACCCGTTTTGAGCATGGACTGTGTTTTAGTTTAGTTCTGTATCCACCTTGAGGGGGACACCCGTCAGCAGTACTTGCTCACGGTACCCCAGGCCTTTCAGTAGCACCTTGGTGCACCCCAGGTTTCCCAGCAGCCTTAGGAAGTGGGGATGGAGTTCAGTATTCCTGCATCTGCCTGGTCTCAGAAGCAAATGCCCACCACCTTCTTTTTTTTTGAGTTGGAGTCTCACTTTGTCGCCCAGGCTGGAGTGCAGTGGCACTTTCATGGTCACCCCAGCATTGAACTGCTGGGCTCTGGCAATCCTTCCACCTCAGTCTTCCAAGTCGCTGGGACTACAGGCACGCGCTATTATGCCCGGCTAATTTTTATTGATCGATGGATTGTGGAGACGAGGTCTCGCCAAGTTGTCCGGCATTCCACTCCCCTCAGCCTCCCGAAGTACTGGGATTACAGGCTGATGGTGGCCACCACCTTCTGCGCTCTTAGAGGACGATTTCAGAAAGGTAGGTAAGCAGCCTTCATCCGTGGGCAAAACTAGAGAGAACAGAGATGTGTGTTGCCATAAGGAGTGTCACATCCAGGGCTGGCATGCATGGCTGGCCTTGGCATTGTCTTGAGTTGCTTTCCCCTTGGGTCTCTTCTTTCTCCACTTACCTGTCCACACCTTAACTTGGCCCTCCAGAGCAACTGTTCGTTCTTCATTTATTCATCCAGCAAGAGTATATTCACAGACACGAAGGCAGGCTCTTGTTGTATAAAGAAGAGCGACACGTCACCCGCGTCTCCGGGAGTTACATTCCACTGAGGGAGTGCAGGTTGTTGATGGAGTGAGATAAAGCCAAGATGGTATGCCTAGGACACTCGGGTGTGCATGAGATCAGCCCCTTTCCCAGACTCAAGCATGGGAAGATTGCTTGGAAAGCTCTTCCCACAGGAGAACTGCTGTGGTTGGAGTGTCGTCCCCTCCAAACCTCATGTCGAGATGTGGCTTCCGTGTGGGGGGTGGGGCCTGGTGGGAGGTTTAGAGCCATGGGGTCGTGGTACCCTCCCCAGAGTAATGAGTGTGTTCCTGCTCTATTAGTTCACACAGGAGCAGGTTGTTTAAAAGATCCTGGTGCATGCCTGCCCCTCTTTCTCCCTCTCTCCCTCCCTCTCTCTCTCTCTCTCACACACACACAGTCTCTCACAGTTTCTGCTCTCACCATGTGACAAACCTGCTCCTCTCCCCCTCCCGCCATGGCTGTAGCTTCCTGAGGCCTCACCAGAAGCAAATGCTAGCGCCATGCAGACCCGTGAGGCCGTAAGCCTCTGTCCTTTATAAATTACCAGCCTCGTGTCTTCCTGTCTAGCAGCGCAAAACAGATGAACACAGAGGCGGTGGTCATCACATCTAGTAAGCAGGGACCGTCCTGTCGACTGGCCTACACAGGAGTCAGATCTTTGATCTGGGCCTGACTTACAACTGTTTCCAAACAGCAGAAAGGTGGTTATGCTAGACAGACGCAGAAATGCAATGCAAGAAACACGCATGCTGATTATTCAGTGGACTCCCCGTGTGCGCAGACGTGTGGGCCGAGCACAGGCTTGGAACTCAGGGAGAAGGAGGGATGCTGCTCTGTGTGATTTTTGGAGGAGGTATGGCATGTCTGAGGGTGGCAGCGACAACAGCAGAGTGGTTTGCTTGCTGAAGGTAGAAAATAGGAGGAAGAGCAGGCAGTCCAGAGGGAGGGCCATGAAACTCGTGGTTTAGAACATTAATTTGATTTAAGAGGTGATTAGGAACTGTTTCCAGATTGTGAAGACATGGGTGATGGGAACATGACCATGTTTCGGGAGTTATTCTTGCTATTCTGGTTATATTTTGCTGGTTCTCTCTATAGATTTTTTCTGCCTCTTAAATACAGGACTTTTCTAAACAATGTCGTCAGTCCCCTTCCACCCCACAGCAGTACCTTTCACACTGTGCTCCCGGCTGCCTCTCAGCCTCTCCAGGGCCCTTGGGAGGAGACCCAGGTGGGGGCGAACCCCACGCCCTGCACTGTATTTCAGTTTGTTCTCTATATTGTAGCTCCTAGGGAAAAACATTAACCGAGAGTCTGATAGCATTTTTAAATTTTGAAGTTTGGCAAACTCTGTTCTTAATTTTTTTGGAGTACTTGAACATACTCTGGACCTCAACTAAGTTTGTTATGAAGATGATTAAGGAGTGGTGAGAGGAAGGCCCAGGGAAATGAGCGAAAAAGCTGCTGCTGTGTCTCCTTCCCTTCCCTCTAGGCCACCCTCCACCACCTCCGACCATCACCATCACCCAAACAGCAAGGCTGCAGACTGTCATTGGCTAGGCGTGAGTCCATGAGGACCGCCAGGTGGATTGGAGGAGCTGGGAGGGGAGAGGATGGAAAGCGGCCCCGTGGGAGCTGGAGGTGTGAGGGAGGAGAGAAGATCTGCTTCAGGAGAGGTGGGAGAAAGGGAGTAGGGAAGGAAGGAGACAGTGGGTGGGGAGGGGGACACAGGCAAAAAAAAAAAAGAATGTGAAGGAAGGACACGCTTCTTCTCAATTCCTGTTTGTTTGCAACTGCCATCCTCAGTGTGCTGGTAGCTTGGATTAAAGTTAGTACGGTTGACTATTGGAGCTCAGACCTGTATTTCCAGCACTTTAGGAGGCTGAGCCGAAGAGTTCAAGGCCAGCCTAGGCAACACAGTGAGACTCTGTGTTTAAGAAAAATAAAAAATAAAAAAATTAGCTGGGTGTGGTGGTATATGCCTGTAGTCCCAGTGGCTCAGAGGACTGGGGTGGAAAGGTTGCCTGAACCCAGGAGTTCAAGGTTGCAGTGAGCCGTGATTGTGCTACTACACTCCAGCCTGGGCGACAGAGTGAGATCCCAATTCAAAAAAAGAAAAAAGATTCATATGATTAGGGATTTTTATATGGCAAACTTGGGGGTGGTTGGGAGATGGAAAGTTAAGAAAATGATCACCAGATTAAAAACTTCTCAGCACGGGGCTTGCCACAAGTTACTGTTAAAGGAAAGGACAAGTGAAAGATGAACTCTTATGAGATTATGGGATTCTTGGTCCCTTCCAATATTGCTTTGGAAAGATAACGTGTAATAGTTGCCTTGGATGTCTGTTACATTGGAGTTGGAACATTCCAAGTGATGGTGAAGTCATATTTGCGTGATAATCTGATTTAGACATCTTGAGAACAATATTTAAGACTTATTAACTGTTAAAGAATCAGTATTTTCTTGAGACAGTGTTACTATATCTCGATAGGGAAAAGCCATCTTGGATTTTGTTGTACAGAGAGCATTACAAAAAATCTTTCCTTCGCCCGTTTTGCTGCTTGTTACTCTGTGCGGTATTTTCTGTGCCTGTGTTTTCTTTGTGCCTCAGTTCTTTCTGGAAAGTTTCTGAAAGTCAAGTTGGAACAGCCAGAGTTTGTGCCAATTTAGATATAACTAAATTATTAAATTGTACACATTTTATAGCTGTTCCCACTACCAGAGTGTCTTCTGGGTTTTCTTTTTAGTAGGTCATTGAATCTTTTTACTTTATGGAGCAGTAAGAAATGCATGAAGGAACATGAATTTAGAGGAGCTGTCTTGCATGTGTATTTGGGCATTGGCATTTAGAGACTATAAAATAAATTGGCAGGGAATGTTTTATTTACCTGCTAGAATCTCAGTAGATCATCAAGTGGCATTTTGCAAGACAGATTGGAATGCACTTGATGATATAGAAATGGAAGTGTAAAGCATTTAATAAAAATATTTGATATTTGTATGCAGAGCACAGGGATTTTAATGTCATGTAAGACAGCCTGTATATATGATTTAGAAGCAAAAATTATTTGTAATGTAAAACTGGTCTACTATTGTGCTTATTTGTTTGTTTTTATGAGAACATAGTTGCTGTTTATTAGATGGGTTTTAGGTGCAGAATCGTGCTAATGTCTACCCGTCTAGCTTGCCAGGCTTCTTGGAGGCTGGCGACACGACTGGCCCTGCAGAGCCAAGGTTCGACACAGCAGCTTCTCTCCGGCTCTCTCCTTTCAAGCCTCCCTTTCATGTGCAGCCAAGCGAAAGTCTCCAACTGAAATGAAGCAGGACCTGGGGCCACTAACAGGAGGATGCCGAGGCCAGGCAGTAGTCTGTGGAGCCTGCCAGGCATGGAGGGCAGAGGGCATGCGAGGCTGTGACCCCTAGGCCCTTCTGAGGAGGTGAATGGAGGGGCAGGGCTCCGTGGCTCAGTGTACTTCATCTGCAGTGTGACCCTCACTCAGCTGGCAGACCTGGGTCTTGGCTTTGCCCTTCAGAGGCCGCCAGGGGAAAAGCCTATCCTCTTGTTGCTCTTCCAAGTCGTGTGGCCGTCTGTCCCTGACCATCTGGGGTCTGTGTGGGACGCGGCGTTCAAGGACCGTGCGCTGCTTGATTTGAAATCAGAGTAGAATTCATTTTATTTAATGTGGGAAGCCTTCTTTTGAGAAACTTGACACAGACTGGCCTTCTAGCCTCTTAGGATTTAACTGAAAAAGGACACCATAGAAAAACACAGCCAGATGCACACGTGCTTGCTTGTGGGTTAGCTTGTCTTAAGCTTTATGACCCTTTCTCTGTGGTTGCTGATCACTGAAATAACCTTAGCATTGAAGATTCAGCAAGTTGGTGTGAATTAATGAATTTTCGATTGGGCTATGGGCTGGCTGTAATGTACGTCGTCGTTACTGTGATACCCTTTCTCACTCCCTTGCGTTCTGTTACGATACTTGATGACTTAAGGGACACATAGTAGATGTGCTTTGTGGAAAAGTCAATAAGTCCATTAGGCCACTGGGGTGTGGAAGCGCTCTGTAAAGAAATACATTCCTTCCGTCCCCCCCTCAACATACCACAGAAGAGCCGTATTGTAGGTCGCTTGGAATTTCACAGAGCTTTTCGAGGAGCCTGCAGAGGGTTTCCAAGTGCTCACTTTGTGTCTGGGTGTGCAGGTTTGGCTGGCTTGGATTTGGACAGAGTGGGGCAAAGAGAGCTCATTGAGGTGGGGGGACAGGCCAGCATGGTGAATAGAGTTATTTGTCACCCAGCTTGTAAAGGGATTTCTAATTCGTGCGGGCTTCCAGTACCTCACGTTGGCTCTGTCAAGATGAACTGCTGCCACATCTGAAATCGCCAGCCCCCGTTCACCAGTGCACATCCGTGAACGCAGCATTTCTTCTTTCAACCAGAGGACAAGTGGGTCTTACTCTGAAGACGAAGGTGTGCTTCAGAAGTGCACGGGTCAAGATCCTGAAGGCTTCCTGGGAGGAGCGTCCTTGGCATCGTCATGCAGTGCGTGCGTGTTAAAGGTGTAACTGCCCTGTGAATTCAGCCCAAAGGCGAAGCACCTGCGGCGTAGACAGACTCCTGGTTGCGTGCCCCACTTCCCTGGTGAGCAGGCTCTCCCTGGGTAGGGATGAGGAAGAGGAGACGGAGGTAGCACTTAGGCCCGAGGAATGGTTTACACCTGTGACTGCCAAGCCCTCACCGCCACCTGAATGAAGAATGAGGCGCAGAGAAGCCACCCTGTCCAAGGTTGCACAGCTAGCAGGGGGGTTCGAAGCCCAGCAGGCTGGCACTGGCTTGGGCCCTCCAGCCAGTACCCTGTGCTGCCAGAGTCTCACTAGCCGTGTCACAGGAGACCCTTGAGCACAGTACTTGTCGGGGCAGGTCTCTCTCTATCATAGTGATACTCACTGCCGTGCTTGTTTACTGTTATTGGCTCAAACCGGTCTTGGGCATATTGTTAAACTAGAAACCAGGCTTCGAGAAACACAGTCCAGTAGGGACTGTAGCGAGACGTCTGTGAGGGTCGGGAAGTTAGAATTCTTCCTGCCCCAGAGTTGGGCATGGAGTGTACCGTGACCCGGGTCCACAGGGCTGTGCACAGAGTTCCTGGTGGACACTCCTTTCTGGGCACAGCTGCATTGCTTGCGAGATGAGGTCAAGGCCGAGCCACAGGAGTCATGCCGCTAGAGAGGCTGGGTCTTGTGACACGGTCGGAAAGGTCGAGGGCATGGGAAGGTGTCAGTGCTTCTGGCCGTCTCAGCTCCGTCTTCCCAGGGCGTTCGTCTTTCAGAGTAGCTGACTAACCGCAGCCGCACACATGGCCTAAGCCAGGGCAGATGGCTGCAGGAGCATTTTGAGAGCAAGGGTTACTGTCCCTGAACAAAAACGTCTCTGACTGGAAATCAAACTAACTGCCGAAATCTGTATCCTGAAGTTCTGTTGCCATCAAGGGCATCAAACTGGAATCCACTTCTTTTGGTGGGTGTAGGCAGTACTGTGAGTAATACTCACGAGGCCCTACTCTGGTGGAAGGGCTACACTGAAACACAGCTCGGTGAGTTGGGGTCTGCGCTTTGCACCACAGCCTGCCGCCTGCCCCCGCCCCATGGCCCTCCTCCACACTGCCCAGACTTGTCTGTTGGGCATGCGGGTCTTTTTTTTTTTTTTTGAGGTCTCGTTCTGTCGCCCAGGCTGGAGTGCAGTGGCACGGTCATGGCCACTGCAGCCTTAACCTGCTGAATTCAGATGATCCTTCCCTCTCAGCCTTCCAAGTAACTGGAACTATAGACATGCGCCACCAGGCCCTGCTAATTTTTTGAATTATTGTAGACATGAGGTCTCGCCAGGTTGCCCAGGCTGATCTCAAACCCATGGACTCAGGCAGTCCTCTTGCCTCCGCCTCCCAAAGTGCTGGGATTACAGGCAGGAGCCACCGTGCCTGGTGGGCACGTGGGTCTTACTGTGTCCTTTGGTGCTGCAAGCCTGTGAGTGGCTTGTGTTGCAGTCCCAACTTTGCCACATGCCATTCACCACCCTCTGCAAATGGCCCCTCTGTTCCACGGTTCCTGCCCAGGAGTGCCATGTGCCGCCTCCCCTCCATCTTGGCTGGCGCCCCTCCCTTGCTCCTTCCTCCCTCCATTCCAGCTCTGCCTGGCTCTCCCCATGCGCCTCTTCCTGCAGGACGCTGCCCCGTTCACTGCGCTGCGTCACAGTGACTTCTGATGTCTCGTCCCTTGAGGGGAAGAACTACGCCTTGTTTCTCTTGAGGTCCTCGGTACCAGCACATTGCCTGGTAAAAGGAAAAGCTCATTCAGTGTTTCCTGGACAAAGGAATGCATGAATAAGGACTCAGGAAGCAGGAACCCTGTAATCTGACATGCCTGGTTTGCCATTTTCCCCCCGAAGCTGCACCCCAGAGGGGCCCCAGCTCTGAAGGTGACAACTGATCAATGCTCAGGAGTGGGCGCCCCAGTGCTGTTGGAGGCATCATGTTTAATCCCTTTGATGACTAAACTGCCTTGGGGATGCAAACACAAGTTTGAACTTGTGATTTCAAGCCACAATGCAATGTCGGGAAGAGCAAAATTGGATGATCTGAGACTAGAAGACCCTCTGTTCACTTACAGATTCTAAGCCCCAGATGCCAGAACCCGTCTCACTCACGACTCGCTCAGAGCAGTCACATGTTAAACACTTGTTGAGCTCAAGAAAGAATGACATCCACTGCCCACACAGTATCAGGAAAGGGGTTTGCCCAAAAGCCAGACTCTTATTTTTCTCAATCGCGCTTAAGAGCAGATCGTGGATTAGTGTCTTATGCTTCTGCTTACATCTCTCTCCCCTGGTTGTCACTTACCCTGATGAATAAAGTCACTAACATAGGAAGTCAAGCCTGCGTTTGTAAGTTCTTGAATTCTGCACCAGGGAGGCAGGCGTGGCAGTTCATGCTTTAACTTACTGGAACCTTGAGAGCAGGCAAGGCCAGAGCGCCAGAGTGAAGCCTGGACGTGCATGCTCAGTCGCAACTGGTGCTGGGTGGGTGTCCAGCTGTTCTTCTCTCAGTATGGCCATTTGTTTCGTATCTTCTGTTTTTTGGTAGCACACAAATATAACTTCTTATGGGACGTTTTCTTCAAGGGGCCAAGTGTGGGTCTGACCTTGACTTAAGGACAGTGATGATGGCGTTGTATTTTCAGAGACATTTTGGGCCCATTCTTTCATTAACAATGCCTTTTTTCTTTTTGAAGGGCATACCTCAGCTGCCATGTGCCAAAGCATTGTACAACTATGAAGGCAAAGAGCCTGGAGACCTGCGATTCAGCAAGGGGGACATCATCATTTTGCGGAGACAAGTGGATGAAAACTGGTACCACGGGGAGGTCAGCGGGGTCCACGGCTTCTTCCCCACCAACTTCGTGCAGATCATTAAGCCCTTACCTCAGCCCCCACCTCAGTGCAAAGCACTTTATGACTTCGAGGTGAAAGACCAGGAGGCAGACAGAGACTGCCTTCCGTTCGCAAAGGTAACGTTGGGGCACCCCGTCTCCTTTGCAGCTCTTCCCTGCACCCACATGCCTGGGGCTGTGGCTGGCGTCTTCTTTTGCAGAAAGATAGAGTAGTGTTGTGTGAGCTGTCTCACCACACTTATAAAAATACCCAAGGCAGCCTCTAAGTCACAAGGAAGGTGATTTTGTCCATTAGACTTCTCATGTGAAAGGTAATTTGGGTTGGTACTCCGTGTGGTATCATTTTCATATTTAGACCTTGAATTTATTTCTAAGCCACTTTAAAGGGTGTGTGGACCACTCCGGGATTTTAAAGTACTTAATTATGAATTACAAAATGAAACATCGTTGCTATCTTGTTTTAAATGTAAATTTCTTTGCCTAAAAGCATGCAGAATATATCTACTGAATTGATAAAATGGTTTGGCGTTTTAAGCAGAATTATGCATTTTTTATAAAGAAAAGCAGCAGGATGTGCTTTTGAATGGGCAGTTGTGTTATCAGAGGGAAAGCAAGAAACATCTGAGAATCTATCTAGACCAGAAATTCTAGAGGTTGGAGTGGATCGCATTTGAAGTTTCAATTTGTGGACCGAAACAAAACCAGTAGCCAGCCCCTTGTATAGAAGGAGTTTGCAGCTTTACAATTGTCTGGAAGACACCAAGTTGACTGATAATAGTTCCCATTTAGTTGATGAAGACATTGAATTCATGTGCTAAAGACATATCATAGTATTTTTATTCATGCACTCCTAAAACTTGAGTCTCTTTGTTGAAGAGGAAAATTAAATGACAAGCTTAATGGGATCTGGTAGACTAATGGTTCACCATTTCTTCAGGATGATGTTCTGACTGTGATCCGAAGAGTGGATGAAAACTGGGCTGAAGGAATGCTGGCGGACAGAATAGGAATATTTCCAATTTCATATGTTGAGGTAAGCCCATCTGTAGAAACTTGAATCATACTAGTATTCAGCTTAATAACAAGTCTTAATTAAGCAGTCAGAGGATGAGAGGTTCTCCCAGCACAAAGCATCAGGAATGCCCTGGTCCAGATGGTGGAATGGCTTAGGAAGAATCCCTCCATTCTGTCCTGTAATTATTGAAGGTTGAAGACCGAAATGTTTGAAGCTCTTACTGTGTCTCCCTGCTAGAAGCGTTCTGTTTCGTGAGACATCACTGTGCGCTCGCTGTCAGTCAGGTACGCTGTTTCCAGGTATTCTGTTCCATTTGCCAGAAAAGTAAAGTTTCCAGATAAGATGGAAGATTCCACGTATTTATTTGTTTACTCATTTCTTTCCTTCTCTACCAGATCATCAGGACCAGAACAGTGATTCACAGAGTAGGCCTCAAATAAACATGTAGTAAATAAGCTACTACTTGCTCTTCCATCCCCTTTTAAAATCAGCTCTACTCAGAGAGCTCATGGCCAGGATCAACACAGTGGAGTCTTTTTAGAGAATATGTATAACATAACATCACTGTATTATTTTAAGGACTAACAGAGCTAAAATGAACGAAGAAGTTACAACTTATAGTACATATTACATTACATTATGTAGCTTTAACTGAATGTTCCTTAGGATTAAAAATTTCTTGCTGAAAACAAAATTGAAGGCATTTTCAAAGGATGAAGCATAGCCCAAATAACCGTGCAGGGTTAGTGGAGGTCACGGAAGACTTCTGGGAAGAAGGGAGACCTTAGTAGATGTCCATACAATGGATGAACAGGGGTTAACAAGAGGATGGAAAAGGTGTGTTTGATGGCAGGAAGAGCATCCAGACAGGGAGACCAGCAGGTATAAGTGCCAGGAAGCAAAAGAGAGTGCAGATTATTTGGGAACTGAAAGTAATCCTGTTGTTTAGAATATCAAAGCGTATTTCTTAAGCATGTAAAAATGAAAACCACCATTACTTATTTTGACATTTTTTCATCTGAGACATTTGTTTTGGCTTGATTCTGGAAACTAAAATGACAAATTGTGTCTTTGTAGCCAGCACTCAATTTCCTCCATAGACAGTGAGATTGCCAAAGTTTTCATAAAAAATCTGTTTGACTACTGTATATCCATGGGAAAGTAATTCAAACCATGTAAGAGCTTCGAGTTTTATCCATACCCTTCAGATGTTCCTGTTTATTGCAATAGTTTTTCTTCCTTTGAAAGTAGGTAATAGAAAAAAACAAACTTTAACCCTCAGGCAGCCCTCGTACATTATGTATGTATTCTAACTGTGGGTCATGGAAAACTACAAGCGCTTCCAAGGATTGGAAGAGTTACTCTGAGGACCGTGAGTCACAGTAGGCAAAGGATTAGTGACGAAAGCCTGTCTTTACTTGTTGGCATTATCGTTTTACATGCTGATACTTGGTTTGTGATGCATGAGAAAGGATTGCCATATCTTTGTGGCTGGGCAGGTACAGAATTGTACAAACGGGCATAAAAGACCTGCTCGTAGCAAGCCCAGAGTCACTTAGAGTCACTCGAATCATTAGGATTATTTACTCTGACTTGAGTAGGGAAGATACATTTCTGCCCAAGCAGAAAGTATTTTCATTCTTCTGCTCCTTTCCTTTCAAATGAACATTTTCCTCATTTAAACCAGGATCCTGCCAGTTGAGATGCGATAGACAAATTATCTTTAGGAGCCTGTGAACATTTCTTTGACGTCAAGTCACCAGGTGGCAGTTCCTGGGAGGTAGCAGAGTGTCTGGGAATTAGTGATATCCAGTTTAGGGGAATAAAATGGAAGCACATTTTGATCACAGCCTACCAAAGGTCGTCTCTTTCAGTCATGTAGATTATCTTGTGGGACGATCTCAGATGCGGTCAAGCAAACTGTAGGAATAAAAAACTGGGACTTTTTCCCTGAATAATGATCTTTCTCTTGCTCTATAAACCTATTCATATTTGGCCCGCTTTAGGGCCCAGACAGCCCCCTATATGAAAACAGGCTGCATTACCAAAATTTATTGGTGAATAATTTCCTTATTTGGTAAGCAGACTTTAAGTCTTCATGAGTGTTAGGTATTTTTGCTCTTTTTCATTATGCTGTCAAAAACTCTTTGTCTCCCAGAAGTTTTGAGAGGATCAAATGGGATAATGTATCTCGAAGGGCCTGACACCACTTTGTCTTATGCATAGTGGTTTGGAGCTCAGGTGAGACCATAAACCAGAGTATGCCAGATTGTGGTAATGATCAGATAAGAACCTAGCTACCGTCTCAGTGAGGGAACCCGAAACTCCCCTTGACTCCCACTGGTTGGATTTGGGAGTGGAAGTGTCCAAGGAACCTGCTTGTGGCAAAAGCTTTGTGGCAAAAGCTTTGTTCATTTGAACCGGGTGGGTCTTGGGGTAGGATTGTGGCCCTGGGGCAGAAAGAATCCCTGAGCCAGAGGTTCTGATGTCCAGCTGTGGAGCTGGGGGTAAGGCCAATGGAAAGGCGCTGAGCTGAGCATTGATGGCGGGTGAGGAGAGGAGGGGAAGGGTTGGGGTGGTGAGAAGTGCTGCTGGACTAGTTTCCCTGCCCCTCCCGGCTTCTGTCACCTTTCTGTATCCTCCTCAACACCCCGTAACTGTGGGCTGTCGTCTCCACGTGCATCCAAGTGAGGTGGTGATAGAGCGACTTGCAGACAAATCTCCTCTTATCGAAGCAAAACACGCGGCAATTCCTCGAGGCTTGAGCGGAGGGGGAGAGTCTGGTTAGCGTCAGCAAGTAGGGGGAATAATGGCGGCACAGCTGGCCCGAATTCAAGGTCCTTGACCAGCCCTTAAGCTCAGGGCTCTCGGCTGTGTCCACATACACCTTCCCTGGAGATTTTCTCCTCTCATCCCTCTGTGGTCGAGCCATGGAGGGCATGCCTCTGTTCTGTTTAGACAGGCTCGTTCTCCACTTGAGCAAGCTGGAAAGTGATAGGGGTTAATTTTTGTAGGAAAAACCCAAGGGAGTTCTTGGGAGGTGCCATGCCAGGATATGTATATAGGGCATGTTTGTGAAGGATTGAATGCAGTTAAAAAAAAATAAATTAGTAGCCTGCTTCTTCCTTTGTTCAAAAGTGCCAGTTGTGTATAAAAGAGAATGGAAGATTTTAACCCCATGAGTTTGGCGGTGACTTGTTCAACAGTCTTTTGGACAAGAATGAGTAAGTACTAAATGTGGGATTTCGGACGTCTTTCAAACCTAATCGTATATTGCAGGCTTAGGGTGAACTGTAAGTCTGCATTAAGTTTCTCGTTTTATTTTGATTCCTAGTCATTTGTTTGTAATATCCCTCACTGTTTTTCCAACAGCAAACGTATTTCTTTCTTTTTTTTTTTTCTTGAGTTGGAGTCTCACTCTGTCGCCTAGACTGGAGTGTAGTGGCCGCTCCCGGCCACCGCAGCCTTGACCTGCTGGGCTCCGGCGATCCTTCCGCCTTAGCCTTCCAAGTAGCTGGAATTACAGGCATGCGCTACCAAGACCGGCTGATTTTTTGATTTATTGTAGAGATGAGGTCTCGCTGCCCAGGCGGGTCTCGAACCCGTGGGCTCCGGCAATTCACTCACCTCAGCCTCCCAAAGGTGTGGGATTACAGGCTGAGCCACCGAGCCTGGCTAGCAAACGTATTTCGCACCTTCCTTCTCTGCCCTAGGTTCCATAAAGACAACATGCCAATGACTGTTGTTCTTATTCGCTCCTGACTGCTGCATTTCTCATCTCCATAGACCTCACCTCCGATGTCACTTCTGACTGACTTTCCCTCCCTACTTTCTCTAAAGCAATGCCTCCCTTTCCTGGCTTCGCCCTCCCCCAGCTCTCTCCCGCCCCATACACAGTGTGCGGCAGCAAGGGACAGCTTGGACTCTGCCGCCAGGTGGCCAGGACTCAAGCTTGGCTCTGCCACTGATGATCCAGGTGACCTTGGGCCTGGCTTCTCATTTGGAAAACAGTAGAACCTCCTTGTCGGGTGAGGCTTAGGAAGGGTGCCTGGCCCCTCCAGAACTGGGTCTGATGGCTGTGATGATCACCACGGTCACGACTGTGGCCCCTTTCCAAGGTGTCTGTCTGTGTGTTTGCCAGCTGCTTCCCTGCCCTCCTGCCCCCGTGAGGATGTGGGCTCCTGTGGGCCAGGGCCTTGTCCTTCTGGTTTACCTGAGTCCTAGAGGCCCTCACACAACACCTGTCCATGGTAGGAGCTCAGGACACGTTGGCTGAGCGAGTAGCCTGTTAGCTTCAGAATGAATGGTTCTAAACCCAAAACCAACTGGTTTTAGATCTTCCCGGCTTACATTTTTTTAGACAGTGCTCCCATCACTCACTGCTAAGACGCATACATTATTATTGGTTGTTCAATGCCTGAGGAAGTTAACCTTCCCCAAAGCCAGCTGGTCTTGTGACCTTAGTGAGTTTTTTGTCTTTTCAAAAACTAGGCTGAGCGTTTGGTTATGCCTCATTTAGAATTTTTCCCAATTAGATTAATGGGAGCCGGGCTCGGTGGCTCAGCCTGTCATCCCGCGCCTTTGGGAGGCTGAGGTGAGTGGATTGCCTGAGCCCGCAGGTTCGAGACCCACCTGGGCAACTTGGCAAGACCTCATCTCTAGAATAAATCAAAAAATCAGCCGGGCGTGGTAGTGCACGCCTGTAGTTCTGGCTACTCGGAAGGCTGAGGCGGAAGGATCGCCGGAGCCCAGCAGGTCGAGGCTGCGGTGGCTGGGAGCGGCCACTGCACTCCAGTCTGGGTGACGGAGTGAGACTCCGACTCAAAAAGAAAAAAAATAATAATGGTAGCCACACTCTGTGGATCAGATCTTGTAACCGCTGCTGATGACTTTTTTCTCACATTTTGGCACCTGCAGGGAGCTGTGTCCAGGATCCTTCTGGACACCAGCTCCCTTATGTGGATACTCATGTCCCTTCCCTGGCGTGGACAGTTGGCCCTCACACCCACAGCTGCTGAGCCACGGATACCCAGGGCCGATGGTAGAGGAGACTCTGGGGGCAGGGCTGGAGGGTGCTGGCCAAGGGTCCCAAATCCTCCTTGACTGTAGTTGCCCGTGATATGTTGTGTCCTTGAAAAATGCTGAGTAGATTTCCAGTGTCCTCACTGCAAAAATACCTGTGTGAGGGATGCATGTTAATTAGCCTGTTAGCCAATCCGTGTTGTATATATTTTTTAAAACGTCCTGTTGGACCTGATCACCACAATTTTATGTCAATTAAAAAAAATTTTTTTTTTTAAAAAGGATTCCCTGATCTTTTCTGAGATGAACTTTTATCTGCTGGAGAGTGGTCCTTGGGCTTACTCTGAGCAGAGGTCAGGTAATTTTACTGTCAAAGAGCCTCATCTTTAAAATAACTTTTGAGATATAAGTTGCATACTGTAAACTGTACATCCTTAATGTGTGCAATCCGATAGCTTAGTTTGTTGTTTTCAGCTTTGAGAATCAACCCGTAGATAATTTATACGAGTCGCTTCTCTGGCTCTTGAGTAGAATGGAAGCCAAGTGTGTCGGACTCAGCCCAGGTGGCCCAGCATGGTGCCAGCTTCCTCTTCCAGGGCATGAGGGCTTGGAAGATGGTGTCTGTGTTCCAGAGAATACGAATGGTCAGGAGGTGCCAAGGTGACCCTTGCAGAAGGAACCAAGAAGAGCAATGCTAACTATATTCCTTAACTTAAGGCCCTTCCTCTAGAGAATGACGGCAGAAGGGCAAAATAGTAGTCCTTGATTTAATAATCAAAGAGTTGATTGAACTATGTAAAAACAGATCTCATCATTTGTACTCTTAGAAGTATACTTTTCCTTTGAAATTGAAAAGTTAAACCAGTGTTTATAAGGGAAATTGAGGGGAATTGTGGGGGAATTGGGGAAGAGAGAATTACTGTATTGCTTAGCATCCAGATTTCCCCTTTAAACCTGAAGTAAATTAATTGCTATGAGTGAATTTAGAAAGCTTGTTGAGAAATCAGTAATGGAGAATCACTCTGGCTTAGCACCACATTTTCCTCCTTCAGTCTGACTGAATGCACTGAGCCTGCACTTATGAGTAACCCCTCTTTTAGGCTCTGTGGGCTCTGTCCTGACGCCATGTGGGTTTCCTTATCTTCTGAGCGTTAGAGCGGCTTGACACAAGTACTTGTTGCTTCTGTTTCTGCTGCAGTGACAGAAGGAGAATGAGCTCAGACTCCCAAAGTCCTAAAAGCAGGCCTGACTCAACCCCAGGAACTGGAGACGCACTTCGAAAAGAAGTTCCTGGCTAAGGGAATTCTAGGGTCATGTGCGCTCAGACAAGGAGTTCCCAGCTAAGAGGTTTCTTCTGGGTTGTGTGGGAGCCTCTTTCAACTGCAAGAGGCTTTTCTTTTGTTTTCCAACAGGAAAGCCTTCAGGGAGATTGTAAAGGTCAGTTAATGTTTGTTGAGTTCTCACTACATGGATGGACAGTTTCCAGGACTCTAGGTAGTTATGGAACATAAAAACGCAGCTCTCCTGTGTAGCCCTAATCAGAGGCCTAGTACACTGACCACTTGGCGTCTGACATCCACAAGGACTCCCCAGAGACTTCCCAGGTTCTTCAGCTTGGCCATATTTTCCTGCAGATACCCAGGGTCCTGGCTAAGTTTCCTGGTCGCTCCAGGCCGATGTACCTTGGAATTGCTGCCTTTATAGCTCATCTGGGATATTTTTGTCCATACAGAAAGCTTATTCTTTATTCACGGTCTAAAGAAATACTATCATTTCTCATGAAACCTTTCTTTCCTAATTTCCCTATGCAACACAACGAATTCTCTGAAACAAAACCAAAAAAAAAAAACCTTCTTTTTGCTTCAGACCTCCGCAATAGTCAGTTTATGCCATTCTTACATACGCGGCACAGGCTAAGAGTGTCGTGTGTATAACTGATTTACTGCCTGTGTTCCTTGAGAGCCATGTCTTACATAAAGAAGGTTTACATCGTTTGATTTCTGTAGTATAATTATATTCCGGAAAGTTTGGAAAGGAAATTAACAATTCTAAGTCTCATCGCGTACAATTTTGGTAAATATCCTCCAGTCCTTTTTTTAAGTGCATGAATGGTGTTACATACATGGCTTTGCCTTCCTCCACGTAATTGTAGTACTGTTAGCCGTCAGTTTTTATGACTGCATAATGAACACGCTAGTAGCTAAAGCATGAGTCAGTTAAGTATTTTTGCCATCTTTTGGGTCAAGGATCTTTCTTCGGGGGCACAGCCAGGCACTGGGAAGGGGCCTCTGTGGGGTGACCCTGACTGCCACCTGTGGGCCTCCGAGCTCTGGGATGGCGAGCGGTCCTGATGGAGGTACAAGCCACTGCCAGGACCCAGCTTTACTTAAAACGTGCATTTTTCATGACCAGGATGCAGACTTTTCAAGTTTTGACACATAAAAGGTTAATCCTCAGAAATGTTCATTACACAACAGTTTCAAATATCCGCAGTTAGCTTTTTAAAGAGAAGAGCCTCAGGTTCATCAAAACCATCATATTTTAATTTCTTTTAAATTTTATTATTTAAAAATTTTGCTGTGTTGCTACGTATGTTCCAGATTTTGCTGGTAGTCAAGGCTTCAATAAGCGAAGTTGGTTCAGTTTAATTAAGCACATGTTAAGTCCTATCTCGTGTTCTGTGGGGAAGACGGAGTGAGTGTTCCATACTGTTCCGGGCAGTATGTCCGGCATAGTACGTGTGCGGCCTATGAGTGGCTTGAACCAGAAGCATCGGGATTATTTTCTTTTTTGAGTTGGAGTCTCACTCTGTCGCCCAGACTGGAGTGCAGTGGCTGCTCCCGGCCACCACAACCTCAACCTGCTGGACTCCGGCGATCCTTCCGCCTCAGCCTTCCGAGTAGCTAGAACTACAAGCGCGCTACCACGCCCGGCTAATTTTATTGATTTATTGTAGAGATGAGGTCTCGCCAAGTTGCCCAGGCGGGTCTTGAACCCGCGGGCTCAGTCAATCCACTCACCTCGGCCTCCCAAAGTGCGGGATTACAGGCTGAGCCACCGAACCCAGCCGCATCTTGATTATTAAACCAGTGGGTAGCAGGCTTCTCTGTTGTGAGATGGAATGTCCTAAGTGTTACATACCAACGTGGCTTTTTATAAAAAAGCTTCATGGCAATGTGCCTGTGAAGCTTCACCTTTGTGCAGCGCTGAGAAGGAAGGTCTCAGGCAGAAGCATAAGGCCCTGATGGTCGGTTCTCTTCCTGTGCCAGGTCTCTCCCTGGGCTCCTGTCCTCCCCACCCTGTACGTGCCCACCCACTCTCTAGGCATCCAGGCCAGGGATACACTTGTTCACTGATTGATGAACTGATTGCATTGCTGTGGAGTTTCTGTCAGCGTGTCGCTTCACACTGACACGTCTTTGCTTAGAATTTAATGACAATTCCATATCCTTAACCTCCTGAGATACGTGTACACTCCTTCTATAGCATTCCTACATCTGGTCATCAGGTTCTGGAAAATACAATTTGTCATTGGAGTGAGACTTTTGGCTAGCAGGCGTTACTGATTTATGGTGTGCATTTAGTGGACAGATGCAAAAGAGAAACGTGCACAGAAAGCCTCGTGTCTAGTTGGATCCAGCGACCCATTTCGAAACGATCCTTGGCCTCTGCCAGCACCATGGTGGCACGGTCCCGGGGTTCCAGACACAGCAGGCCTTGCTGCTTCACCTCTCACTGGGACTCCGGGCTGGCCCCGTCCCTCTGGACTTCCTCCTGCTCCCCACTCCCTGGCGTGCGCGCCTGTGCTCTCTCCTGCCTTTGCCCTCCAGGAACTGGGTCGTGCTGTTTCTGTCTTTCTGATTTGAGTGTCCCCTGGGGGCCCTAAAGTGTAGGAAGGTGGCCAGCCTTTTGCTCTCCCGAGTGGATTCCTTGGCTGCGCTCCCCCGAGTTGTGGTCCTGCCCCTTCTTCCCTGCCAGCACTCTCTGGCAGCGGAGGCTGCCTCACACCTCGCCCCGCACCCCGAAGGCGGCCTCCGCCCTAGCCCCACCGCCCTGCTGGCCACTGACACCTTTTCTTTTTTCTTTTTTTTTTTGAGTTGGAGTCTCACTCGGTCGCCCAGACCGGAGTACAGTGGCCGCTCCCGGCCCCCGCAGCCTCGGCCTGCTGGGCTCCGGCGATCCTTCCACCTCAGCCTTCCGAGTAGCCGGAACTACAGGTGCGCGCTACCACGCCCCGCTGATTTTTTGATTGATTGTAGAGATGAGGTCTCGCTGCCCAGGCGGGTCTCGAACCTGTGGGCTCAGGCAATCCACTCACGATCTCTTTTCTTAGTGCTTGTTTTTCCTCCCATGCCTCCACCTCCCCGAAGTGCTCCACCTGTTTTGCATCTGGGGTCTTGGACAATGGTTGAACTGGGAGGCTCTCCAGGTCTTTTTGTGGATTCCAAGGTTTGGGAAGCCGTTTGCTTTTCCTGTGCTTGCTGTCCTCGGCTCTATTTTTTCCTCCCTAAATCAGAGGCCACCACCAACTGGTGCGACCCTGGATGATTTTTAAGAATGGCTTGCAGAGTGCTTTTGTTTTAATTGGTTGTTAAGATGTAAAGTCCAGAGGTTCTACGTAGACCTGATTTCTAGCTTTCCTTAAAAAAGAAAACAATTGCTGCCCCGCCGCACGGTCCCCCCTTGAGAAATGTGGGTGCTTCCAGCTCCCCTCCCATGTGCTCGGCACTCCCGGCCACCTTCGTTGTGTGTTGGCTCCCCCTCCGAGCACTGCCAACAGGCGGGAGCTGCATGACCTCCCCTGATGCTGGAGGTCCAGGATGTGCCTTGGTCCGCCTCTTCCCCTCCAGAACAGTGCCTGGCTTGTGCTTGTCACCTGGAAGACCTTAGGGTTAGCAGAAGACTGTATCAGGCCTGGTTCTGGCTGCCAAGGACCTGAGGGAGTGTTTTCAGTGGGAAACTTTCGTTGGGGCTGAGGAGAGGTGTTTGCACAAAACTTTACAGATGGCTAAGCTGCCTGCCCGTTACCTGCAAGAGCTCGCTCCAGACCAAGTGCTCACCCAGGCAGCAGAGCAAGTCAGGCTGGGGGTCCTGGGAGTGGCGGGAACGACCCGTGTTCATGTCGCGCTTCACGGGGTACAGAGCCTTTCAGCCTGCGCCGTGCGTAACGTGTGTTCTTGTCGCACTTCCGGGGTATGGAGCTCTTCAGTCCGTGCCATGAGTCACACACGTTCATGTCGCAATTCATGGGACACAGAACTCTCAGTCCGTGCCATGAACTGTGTGTTCATGTCGCACCTTATGGGTACAGAGCCCCTCAGCCTGTGCGCCGTGCGTTGTGTGTGTTCATGTCACACTTCCCAGGCTGCAGAGCCCTGCAGCTCTCACCATGAGTAATCCGTGCTCGTGTTGTACTGAGCCCTTCACCTCAGGCCATTCCTACCGCGTGTGCAGAATCGATGTGCCCTTCCCATGTTACACCGAAACCATGGCTCTTCTGTGACTTGCTTGAAGTCGTCAGCCAGTGTGGCCAAGATCTGCCACCAGCCCAGCACTCTCCACCTGAAGTCTGGGCTCTTCCTTTGGTCTTCTCCGATAGCCCTTTTCTGACTCCCTCTGCTAACATTCCTTTAAGGCTTTCAGTGACACGTAACTTGCACTTCAAAACCCAAAAGAGAAAATTCTAGTTTCTTAATTTGTGACCCGCAAGGACCCACAGAGGTGCAGGTGATGGGAACGAGCAAAGCCAAGTTACTGATGTTGCCCGTCCTTGCTTGGGTGGTGAGGTCCATCCTTGGACACTCCTTTCCCTGGCAGGAAGCTGTGAGAGGAAGCACCTGTTCCTTCCTGTCCCACGGCTTACAGAGCAGCCTGTGCTGTGCCAGGGTTCCACCAGGAACTTGGAGCTTGGGCATTGGGTGGAAGTGGTTACTGGCTACCCTCTTTGTTGTGAGTCCTCTGTGGGCAGAGCCCTGCGGGGACCACCACCCTGGGTGCAACGGTCCACGTGGCCAGGGTGCGTCCCCATTCACTGAGCAGCAGGACACGTGGCTGGTCCAAGCTGGTGCCAGCAGCAGCCCCACACTGGATTACAGAGACTCGTGGAACACCGAGAAAGCAATGATCTTGTGATTTTTTTTTTTTTAACGTGCATCTCATGCTGAAGTGAAGATTTTCCAGATATATGGGGCTGCATCAAGTATGTTAGTAAAACAGATGCCACCTGTTTCTTTCTGTCATTTTAATGTGGCTGATAGAAAATTTGAAATGACGCATGTGGCTTCTGCGCATTCTGTAGCATGCGTGGCCCAAGGTGGTCTTCCTTCCTGGTGCGTCCAAGGGCAGGCGTTTTTCTTTCAGCAGATCTGCGCGAAGACCTGGAGAAGCTTTCCTGTGAGTTTAGAAAGACTTCTGGGCCACCCCACAGTCCCCCGCCACTCCTCGTTTCCATCATGGGAAAAGCTCCTCGTTTCCATCATGGGAAAAGCATTTTGCAAAGGATGGGCGTGTGAGGCAAAGCCTCGTCATGAGTCTCTGCCATTGGCCTTCCGTTTACTCGCTGTGTCCTCACAGGGTCTGATGTGTCTGGGGACTTAGCGCTGTGGTGGGCTATCGAGAGCTGTATGCAAAGTGTGGTTTTCTAAAGGGGCGTTTCAGATCAGTGAGGGAAAGGCTGACTGTCATTTAAATGGTGACGGGAGAGCTGCTGACTTAGGTGGGAAAGCCAAGTGCTGAGTGCTCTAGGCCCTATCCTTGACGCAAGACCAGGTGGGCACAGGGTCCCTAGGCCAAGAGGAAGGGGAAGGGCGTGAAGGAGGACCATGAAACACTAGGAAGAATGCAGTTTTCTTCTTTAAAAAGTAGCTATAGAATAAGAAGGTTTCAAAACATGATGTGAGATTAAGATGCTGTGGTAGAAAAGATGGAAAATTTGACACATAAAATAAAAATTTATCCATAACAGACATTAAGTTAAAAAAACTATTTAGAGTATTTATAATATCAATCTGTAAGAAAAATACCAACAACTCAATAGAAATACCGATGCAGTATGGAAATAAGCAACTCCTAGAAGAAGAAAATAGATGCTTAATGTTATTAAAAAATAGAAATATAGGTTAGAGTAATATAATGTTTCTTTTCCAACTAATAGAGACCTAGAAATGACTGCTGTTACCTAATACTGTTAACAACTTGAGGAAATATGGACTCTTACACTCTGCTGAAGATAATAAAAAGTGACGCCTTTTGGGGGTGCGGTTTGGCAGTATTCTTTAAAAAAATATTTCTAAGCTTGTACTTTGGCCTGATGGTTTCACTTTTAGGAGTTCACCCCCATGGACGTGCCCAGACAAGCACGCCAAAGTGTAGGCAGTGGTGACATCTATGTGACAAGATACTGTCCTGTCGTCCCTGTTGATGTGGAAAGTGTTTATTTGATAGTAAGGGAGAAGATAGAAAATGGTAGAGAGTGGTTGGCTTCCTGAGTGTTAAAAATTAATAAAGTAGATACATAGATAACATCAACATAGAACATGCACAGAAGGCTATGTTCTAGATTAGCAGTCCCCAACCTTTTTGGCATTGGGGACCAGTTTTGTGGGAGACAATTTTTCCATGGACAGAGGAGTTTGGGGGTGATTCAAGCACATAACATTTATTGCGCATTTTACTTCTATTATATTATTACATTGTAATATATAATGAAATAATTATACAACTCACCATGAAAAAAAAAGAGAGGTGTGGTCGGAAGTGGTAAATAAAATAATGGGCAGGCAACACATGGACTAAAATAAATGCTGGATTGACTTAAAGCCTGCCACTAGATGCAGCTGTACAATTGAAGTATATCAACTCACTTGCCCCTCACTGATAGGGTTTTGATAAGATCTGCAAGCCGTTGATTTACGATGGCCTCTGTGCAATCAAACCTCACTGCTCATGTGTATCTGTATTTGCAGCCGCTCCCCAGTGCTGGCATCTCCGCCTCAGCTTCACCTCAGATCATCAGGCGTTTGATTCTCATAAGGAGCACACAAGCTAGATCCCTCACCTGAACCGTTCACAAGAGGTTCATGCTCCTGTGAGAGTCTAATGCCACAGCTGATCTGACAAAAAGCGGAGGTCAGGCAGTAACCCAAGCCATGGGGAGTGACTGAAAACACAAGTGAAGTACTTGGTTTGTGGCCCCAGGGTTGAGGACCCCTGCTCTGTCTAAACTGTTTGAAGGAGATCTGTCTGGGAAATGAGTTCAAGCAAAATGGGCTGCTAGCTGAGGGCTTTTGCTTTCACTTCCTCATAGACTATACTATTATTTCCTTTAAAAAATAACGAACATGTGTTACTTTTTTATTTTTAAAACAATGATCATTAGTTCAGAGATGCTCTAGTGGGTTGTGAGTTAAAATAGCTTTTTTCCCCAAACCTACTGTTTCTGTTCTCTCCAATGCTCAAAAACTAGAGGCTGGTCATTGATAGTGACTGTTCATTAAAAATGTTTTTCTCTTTAGAAAAATGTAAGTCCCATCTTTTATAAAGCCTATGTTTTCTTTAACAAAGAAGATACACAGCTGCCTGGTCGTTATTAATACTGTTTTGTCAATATTTTCCTCTCATGTTCATTTACGCTTCTTGTAACTCTCAAAAATGAATTCTGAAATTTAGACTTTGCCCCCAAAAGGGACATAAGAATTTTAAGATCAGCTGGGCTCGGTGGCTCAGCCTATAATCCCGTGCCTTTGGGAGGCTGAGGTGAGCAGATTGCCTGAGCCCGCGGGTTCGAGACCCGCCTGGGCAGTGAGACCTCATCTCTACAATAAATCAAAACATCAGCCGGGCGTGGTAGCGCATGCCTGTAATTCCGGCTACTCGGAAGGCTGATGCGGAGAGATCGCCGGAGCCCAGCAGGTCGAGGCTGCGGTGGCCGGGAGCGGCCACTGCACTCCAGTCTGGGCGACAGAGTGAGACTCCGACTCAAAAAAAAAAAAAAAAAAAAAAAAAATTTTAAGATTAATAAATCTCCTTAGTTTCTGCTTTTAGCTCCAGTATACTGAATTTTACCTTATATCCAGCCTAAGTCTTATCAATGTTCCTTACCAAATGCATAAAAGAAGGTATTTTGGGATACAAATTTATTTTGCAGGTGATGAGTGTACTCCTAACAGTAAAGGTCATGGTTAGATAAATGTCACAGAAAGCTTACACTACTGAGCTCAAACATTCATAAGTGAATTTTATCAAAATTCCATTAAAAGTCATCAGATCCCGGCTTACCTCTTGTTGCCAAAGGTTAACTTACACTTCCAACCAAAGCCTCTGAGTTTCTGCCTGATTTACCTAATGTCTCTAACAAATAGTCTTAACTTTATAATTTTCTCTGGAAAGTATAAAGGAGGCAAGGAACAGTGTTATTAATACTAACCTATGCTGCTTTAGAAGAAATCTGAAGTAATTAAAATTTTTTTTTAATTTTAAAGAAGTGGGGTACAGTGCAGAGTTAGGTATACAAATGTTCATTATGCAGGTTCCCTTGTTGATGAGGTGTGCCCCCGTCCCCTCCCCTGGCCGTTTCCTACTACTGCCAATCCCTTTCTTACAGTATTATTATAATTGTTCAAGGTCCACTTACTATTTTTTTTTTTTTTTTTG
>NW_007252907.1:554466-561711 GCF_000164805.1 Carlito syrichta | reverse complement strand
GTAGAGATGAGGTCTCACCAAGTTGCCCAGGCGGATCTCGAACCCGCGGGCTCAGGCAATGCACTCACCTCAGCCTTACAAAGCGGGGGATTACAGGCTGAGCCCACCGAGCCCGGCTCAAGGTCCACTCATGAGTGAGAACATATAGTACTCAGTTCTTTGCTTCTGTAATAGATCACTCAGTATTGTAGACTCTAAGTCTATCCTAGTTGCTGCATGAAGTAATTTTAAAGTATGACAACACATTGCTAACAAATATTACTGTCCACCCGTGCAAATGATATGCAGGAAAAATAAGTGAGGCTATTCAGAGGAATAGACATGAAATAGAAAGTGAACCATGTCCGCTTAAAGTAAGATGAGATGTCTTATGTGCAGAAAGCTGAAAGAGACTTAAAGGTCATTAGCTCCAACTTACATCTTTCTTTTCTTTCTTCCTTTTTTTTTTTCCTTGAGTAGGAGTCTCACTCTGTTGCCCAGGCTGGAGTGCAGTGGCACGTTCCCAGCCACTGCAGCCTCAACCTGCTGGGCTCAGGCAATTCTTCTGCCTCAGCCTTCCAAGTAGCCGGAACTACAGGCGTGCACTACCATGCCCAGCTAATTTTTAAAAAATTTATTGTGGAGACAAGGTCTCACCATGTTGCCCAGGCTGGTCTCGAGCCCATGGGCTCAGGCAATCCTCTTGCCTCCACCTCCCAAAATGCTGGGATGACAGACGTGAGCCACCATGCCTGGCTTCAACCTACATATTTCATAGACAAGGAAGCTGTGAGTGACAGGGTGAATGTCTCCTCAGTTGCGGTTAGTTCACAGCAGTGCTGGAATTAGACCTGTGGCCTCTGTCGGCCAATGCATTGGTTCTGCCACACCAGGATGTGTCTGCCTGCCCACACTCACATCTGCATTGATTTGTCTCAACACGCCAGCCCTGTGGCCCAGCAGTTCCATCTTGGACGTACTACCCGGATTGCAGGTGCCAATGAGGTTCCTGCTTTTGAGGATTTGTCCTGAGGGGTCCAGTAAGCTTCTTGGGTGTCCTTTCCTCTGGCATTGCTGGGTGATGTTGAGTTAGATTGACATGAAGTAACTCCCAATGCACTTTGCTCCTAGACTCCTCACGCCCAGCCTATAGGATGGAAGACCCCAGCCCTACCTGGGT
The DNA here is from genome assembly GCF_000164805.1 of Carlito syrichta. NCBI lineage: Eukaryota > Metazoa > Chordata > Mammalia > Primates > Tarsiidae > Carlito > Carlito syrichta. Next base: position 560,552 of record NW_007252907.1, on the reverse strand, counting down.
CACTGCAGCTTATTACATTAGAGTGCTGCACAGAGGGTAGGAACACTCCCACCAGAATAGTAGCACATGACTTGGCTTCCTTTGGGTATTGGGGGTCACCCAGAAGGCGGGATGGCAAGACGAGGCAGGGCTTGTCAAGCTGGATGTCCTGGCCAAGGCCCCTACAGTGCTGTGATGGGGCCACCTTTTGGAAGCATCACCTCTCTTCATCCCAAAACACACCCCACGAGAAGGCTTCGTGATTCTGCCTCCCACACAGGCACTGTAGGCCTTGATCGGTGTCATCCTGGTGCTACTGCCTTTTATTCCTGAACATTTATCACATGGAGAACCTTCTTGAAATCTGAGGAAGAAGAGGTGTGTTCGGGTTTGAAAAACATTTACTCTACTGGTCATTGGTCCGACAAACCACCTGAACTCAAGTCCCCCGGTGACCGCAGGAGCCAGTTATTGCCCCTTGCGGTCACCTCTGGGTGCTGACCTGCAGATACCATGGCTTCGAGGAGTTGCCTGTACCACGGCAAGTCCTCACCTGGTGGGATGTGCTTTCTCCTGCTTAGTAGGGTGGGCCCATCAGCAGGCTGAGAGGGCGCGGCCTGAACAGTGCAGGGGATGGGAAAAACACCAGATGACATCCTTTTTAAATGCAAGCCTTTGTGAAGTGCCCAGTATGTAATACTGAGGTGGGAAAAAAATCTCTGCTTTTCTTATTATTACCTACATCGCCTTTACAAAGTTCATAGTTTTCTTTTTTTTTTTTTTAGTTGGAGTCTCACTCTGTCGCCCAGACTGGAGTCCAGTGGCCGCTCCCGGCCACCGCAGCCTCGACCTGCTGGGCTTAGGCGATCCTTCTGCCTCAGCCTTCCAAGTAGCTGGAACTACAGACACACATTATGCCCGGCTAATTTTTTTTTTTTTATTGTAGAGATGAGGTCTCACCAAGTTGCTCAGGCTGGTCTCAGACAATCCTCTCGCCTTCGCCTCTCAAAATGCTGGGGTTACAGGCTGAGCCACTGAGCCCGGCCTAAAGTTCATTAGTTTTCATCACTGTTTTTTACAAACAGGTTAAGCCAGGCGCTGAATATTTTCCCATTATTGTAGTATCCCGGTAAGTGACATGCAGCTTGTTATCACTGAAACCTTCCAAAAGTGTTTTCTTTTACCTCGGGGAAAACAAAAGGCCAGTGTCCTTTCCTGCCTTGCTGCTGGTGTCAGCACCGGGCACAGATCTGAGCCTTTGTGCCTTGCTCTACAATGGGACTTTCCAGGAGGCTGGTCGCTTGTCAGCAGGACCTGCATTCCGTGGCTTCCCTCTCATGATGGAAAGCTCGAGCGCCTGCGAAGGCCACTGACACATGGATGTGACAAAAGCCTGTTGCAGAGCTAGGAGCAGGAGGGTCACGTGCATGGGCGTCGATGGCGAGTTCATGGCGAGCGCCTTCCTTCTTTGTCTTCTTGCTCCGTCTGCCTAGCCTGGAAGTCACTCTCAACGCCCAGCTGTGCTCTAGCTGATGCCACTCTCGGGTCGCGGGGGCTCTGTCAGATGAATGTGCCTTTTAGTTGGTTCTTCATCAGTGAGCCGAAATGAACCTCCATTTGTTAGTGGCAAGTTTTAAAATGGGACATTCTGAAAATTCTTAATAAAATTTAAAATATCTTTTCCTCTTGCGTCGGAATTGTTTATTCTTGACTTAATATCTACCTGTGACCTAGATACGATGAAATCCAAGAATTGAGAGAGAAGACTTTTTTCACCTCACATGGAAAAATCAGTTTCTCGTGTAGGCAAACTTCAAGTTGGTAAAGTCATGCTGAGAGTAAGCCTCGGCAGAGTCTTACAAATCATCTAACCTTACTCGTGGTCGGCTGTTGGCTGTTTTGCAGTTCAACTCAGCCGCCAAGCAGCTGATAGAGTGGGACAAGCCTCCTGGGCCCGGCGTCGATGCTGGAGAGTGTGGCCCGGCGACCCAGGGCAGCGCCACCCCGAAGCACCCCGACACCAAGAAGAACACCAAAAAGCGGCACTCCTTCACGTCTCTCACCATGGCCAGCAAGTCCTCCCAGTCCTCGCAGCACCGCCACTCCATGGAGATCAGCCCGCCCGTGCTCATCAGCTCCAGCAACCCCACGGCCGCGGCACGCATCAGTGAGCTGTCGGGGCTCTCCTGCAGTGCCCCGTCTCAGGTGAGCCCTCGTCTCCGGTGAAGCCCTGGCAGGCGCAAGGGAGCGTGGCCTCCGAAGGGCAAGCACGCCCGCATTTGCTGGAAAACGCTCTTTACTTTGAACTAGCTTTTCTGAAAGCAAAACCTTCCTTTGTAGGCAGAAGTGTGGGGACGAGAAAGCTAACTTGAGTATATCCGCTGAGGACTAGCTGCTCAGTCATCTTCAGGAAAGATCAGAGCTTACCAGATGAATTAAGTAATCCTGCCAGTTTCACCAGGCAGTCCAGAACCTTCCCACAACAATGCTGAACAAAACCTCGTCTCCACCCCAACTTAGGATGCCGTGGTGCAAACTCATAGTGTTTGTAGCTGTCTATATCTGTGTAACTTACCGTGGTATTTGGGCTTCTTGGTCAGGGTTACAGAGAAAGAAGTGGAAGTATGGAAAGAAACATTAAGTTAGAAATTGACCTCGTGTTTTTTTTTTTAAGCTCGTTAGTTCATCAGGACTTTGGATTACCTTTAGAAACAGCCACACATTGTTCTGGTGTTAATAAAAACACATGAGGTGATTGGGAACAGGGATTCGTTCATTTGGTAAGTGTTTACTGAGTGCCTTCCTGCTAGGGCTTCTAGGCGCTCTGGGAATCAAATGTGTAAGATATGGACCTTGGTGGGTCTAATTTTGGACTGTGCCCTGCCATTGTCCACGTAGGAGAGGGCTGTGCTTTCCTCAACCTACAGCAAGCAGCTGGCTGTAAGCAGAGGGAACTGCTTTCAAGTCTCATGTGTCATGATTGAAATTCATGCAGATTGTATATGGTACTTCACCATACAGTTGTGGTTTTCAAAAAAAAGAAAATAATAACCTCACCACTCCTAGAATGTTATATTTAAGATTCTTTAAATGTAAAATGAAATTATTTCTCCTTAAAAAAAAAAACTATGTGACCCTGGTCCTCGGGAAGTTTACATTTAATAAGTGCCTATCTTGGACCACAGAATATAAATGTACAACACAGTTTGGGATACTCCTTGCTCATTTCACCGAGAAGTTATTTTTCCCAGTCTCATGTATTGGACCCTGTCCCTTTAGCTTCTATACTCTGTGTCTTGAGTTAAATGCTTCACTCTCTCAATGGGATTGTGGGGTCATGGCCTTTTTAGGTGGGGGGGGTGCACAGGACTTTCATTGAGGGAAACAGGACATGTACCCCCACTACCAGGGCCCGTGTGCAGTGAGGCAAGGGTCTCTGGTCTGTTCACTTGTGTTCCAGGTGGCAGACGTGCAATGAGAACTCAGCGAAAATGTGTTGCATGGATGAGATGCTTGCACACGGGCAGGGAGAGCCACGTTGCTTCACGCTTGACTCGACATGTGAGAAATGGACGTAGAGTCCAGGTCAGAGAGGCCTGCCAAGGGAGACTAACGAGCTTTGATTCAAAACTGAAGATTTTTGAATTAGGGTTTGAAGGAAGGATCTTAGTAAGGGTGCTGATCGCGGATAGTAACTAGAATCTCTTCGACCTTGTGCTTTTCTTCTTGTGGCCTGGCAACATTTGTACAATGGTATCTCCTTGAAACAAAAGGCAGGGCTTCTGCTACGAAAGGGACAAGTCAGGGCAGGAATACTTCTAAAAGAAGGGAAGGCACAGTAATCTTTTGGCAGTAGAGGAACATTGAAAGAGGAAGGAGGGGCCGCTGAGTCTTTCGCAGAGCGTGGCAGTCAGGTGTGAGCACACCTGCCACAGAGTAAAGCCCGAGTAAAGGGGAACTGTTCGTGTAGGGTGGCGTCGCTTAGGAAACGAAACTCTCTCTGTTGTAGCAGAGTGGTGTCCCCTCACGCAGCCCACCCCATCTCTGTATTTCAGCGCATGCTGTTCTAGGTAGCATGTTGCCTCAGGGGAGAGTTACTTCTAGAAGAGGGCGGGAGGGGTTTGAAGTGCTGCCTGGTTCTCAGCCTGAGCTTTATCTGGGCCTGTGTACACAGGACAGCGCAGTCTATGGGCGAGCCTGGGCCTGCGGGGGTGTGTGGTGGGCAGATGCTCCCTTGCCGTGGAGACCAGGGCTCTCCTCCCCTGGCCCAGCAGAGCTGCCTGGAGGTGTCATGGAGCCCGTGGGTCTCCCATGCGGCTCACCCTGCTCACTTCACCCTCAGCTTTTTTCCTTTTATCTATTTCTTTCTCTTCATGTACCAGCTAGGATCAGGCTTGGTTGCATTTACTAGAAAATCAAGGCCAGGCTTGGTGGCTCAGCCTGTCATCCCAGCACTTTAGGAGGCCGAGGCGAGTGGATGGCCTGAGCCTGTGGGTTCGAGACCAGCCCAGGCAACTTGGCAAGACCTCGTCTCTACAATAAATCAATAAATTATAGTGCATGCCTGTAATTCTGGCTCCTTGGAAGGCTGGGGTGGAAGGATCGCTGGAGCCCAGCGGGTCGTGGCTGGTGTGGCTGTGAGCGTGCCACGGCACTCTAGCCTCGGTGACGGAGTGAGACTCTGACTCAAAAAAAGAAAAGAAAAGAAAATCAAAAGTGAGGGACCTGCAGAAGCTAGGCTCTTTTTCTTTCATCCTAATGGAATCTAGATTTGGGCAGTTGGGTGCCAGTGGCACAAGATGACAGGGCTCTGCCAAGTCTCTTCTCCCTAGAGGTTCTGGGCAGAGGGGTTTCTACATATCAGTTAGGGGTCTCACAGTCACATGCAAATCCAGGCAGCAGGTGTGAGGAGGACAGAGGGCGTGACGGCTTGTTGGTTACGCTTAGTTAGTTCAGTGGCGGCTGTTCTCCCTGTGCATAGGGTGGAGGGTGACTCAGAGGCTGTGGTTTCCAGGTGGCCACTAGCCCAGCAGCTGGGCGTGGATGTCCGCGACCGCCATCTGTAAAAGCCCACAGGCGTGTCATTAGCCAGGGCTCTTGCCTGCTCCCTGACCACACCTGTGGTGTCCTTTGGCCATTTCCACCTGGCAGAGCGAGTCGTGAGACTGTTTCAGGGAGCACGCATGCCACCCTCCTCCGCCTTCTGTATGGAGGCGCCTGGACAGCGTCTGCAGTTCAGTGAAAAGCGACCTGGGTGTCCTGTCCAGGGTGGGCATTCTGGCTTCTGCCACTTGTCTTCCTTGTGGATCCCTCCGGGTGGCTTCGTCTCTTCCTTGCTCCGGTGCTGGGACCAGCCCTGCGGCAGGAGCTGCTTGCAGCACTCCTGTGTTGGGGCTTCCTGTCTGGGCTCACGTGTCAGCGGCCTGAGGAGCTGCGTGCGTCCTGCTCACGTGAATGATTCCCCCAAGACCCTGAGGCCATTCGCAGTTGACTCTCCTGATTCTTGCCAGGAGCTTCCAGAGAAACACAGGTCAGGAGTCAGGCATGCATGGGGTCACACCCAGGGGCTGTGTGAGGGAGGACCCCAAAGAAACCTGGAATCTGTGTATTAAAAATAAAAATTTTTTAAAAACACATAGTTATTCTTCTATGTTTAACCCCTTGCACTCAGAGACATCTTGTGGGTCACCCACCATCCACTCTACCATACTTCATTACGAAATAGTGAAAAACGAATCACTTCACATTAAACAGCATGGCGTTGGAGCCAATTATTTTGTTGTAATGATATTTGGCTTAGAACGGAATTTTGGACATTGAGGAACTTATTTGTGACAAGAAAATCCAAATTTTGTATCTCATATTTTTCTAATGTGTTGGCAAAGTGTGAAACAGTCACCAATATGCATTGCAGGTTCATCGATAACATGTTATACAGTAGTAATTTGTTTGGTCTTTTTCTTTTCTTTTCTTTTCTTTTTTTTGAGTTGGTGTCTCTCTCTGTCACCCAGACTGGAGTACAGCGGCCGCTCCCGGCCACCGCACCCTCGACCTGCTGGGCTCCGGCGATCCTTCCGCCTCAGCCTTCTGAGTAGCCGGAATTACAG
>NW_007252907.1:539759-554446 GCF_000164805.1 Carlito syrichta | reverse complement strand
ACCACGCCCGGCTAATTTTTTTATTTTATTGTAGAGATGAGGTCTCGCCAAGTTGCCCAGGCGGGTCTCGAACCCGAGGGCTCATGCAATTCACTCACCTCAGCCTCCCAAAGGTGCGGGATTACAGGCTGAGCCATTGAGCCCGGCTGGCCTTTTTCTATTTGAGCAGACGATGCAGTCTCATTGTCTTCCTCCCACGTTAATAATATGTAATTTGTTGTCCAGTCTGCTGTTTGAAGAAGATTTAGAAGGACATACTTGTGATTCCTGAAAGCCTCTTCTCTACTGATTGATCATATCTCAGTATATACTCCATCTCTGTATTTGCTTTTTAGTGCAATTTGAATGGAAAACTTCGAGGAAACACACATTTTTGAAAAATGTGCATAAGTTTGTCCTATATAATCACCAGCAGTCTCTTTATGTCCCCTGAGAGGGAACACCATAGTGGTTTGCTAGATTTACGATGTTCTATCAGAGGGGACAGCTGAGCACAAAGGGTTAAACTTCAGTCACCTTCAAAGTGCTTACCATTTGATGCAATACACCTCATGAAGCCGGCTTTCTTCTTTCAATTCATGATCATGTAGAAAATGTTCCCTTTGGTTATCAACCTTTAAAATAAATAAATAAGCCGGGCCCGGTGGGTCTGCCTGTAATCCTGCGCCTTGGGAGGCTGAGGTGAGTGAATTGTCTGAGTCTGCGGGTTCGAGACCCGCCTGGGCAATTTGGCGAGACCTCATCTCTACAATAAATCAAAAATGAGCCAGGTGTGGTAGCGCGCACCTGTAGTTCCAGCTACTTGGAAGGCTGAGGCAGAAGGATCACTGGAGCCCAGCAGGTCAAGGCTGCAGTGGCCGGGAGCGGCCACTGCGCTCCAGTCTGGGTGACGGAGTGAGACTCCAAGTCAAAAAAAAAAAAAAATACACCTCATGAGACACTTTTCCCACTGCTCAAAACAGCTTTTGAACATGTCTGTTTTGATGGCTTTTAGTACCTCATATTCTGGTAAGCTCTCTGATGCTGGTGTCCACTTCAAGGTGAGCTTTCTTACGGGCTGTGTCTTCTAAAAAAGTCTGCCCCATTTGTGTGGTGCCGACTTGCCGAGTATGTATGTATGTTTGCAGACTTCCAGAGTGTGTAGGAAAGGAGGGTTGTTGGGTAAACTGTCGCAAGGCCACTGTGCTTCCCAGTTGACATAGTTTAGAGATAGACTCTGGTTCCCAGGAGAGACAGAAAGGGAGGCTTTGGGGCGAAATACGGGTCTGTAGGTTCATATCTTAGGTTCCGTCAGTACCGAGACTAATTGATGTAGACGGAGCGTGAGAGATTGTGAGTTACAAGCTGTGGTGGGGGTCACCTTGGCCTTGGCCTCGGCCTCTCCCTGTGGGACCCTGAATATGGCCTTTCAGGCCCTCTGGGAACAAATCTTGGAGCTTTTCTTTGTCCTGATAAACTTTTTCTTAATTGTTAGGAATTGAGACTGTTCAGAGTTACATTTTTATTACGAAAAGCCTAGCAGTTTGGTGTGTCGTTTCCTTGGGGAGACAAGGCACTAGCCAGCCATACGACTTCTATCCCAGTGGAGGAGAATGGTGCAGAAGCCCAGGCAGGCCTCTGCAGTGTCGGGCAGTGCCCTTTAATGCCCCTGTACTCCGCAGTTGGACCTGCTAGCAGCCTGCACCAAGTTGATCCAGGGACTGAACAGAGGCAGCGAGATGGCCTGAATAACTCCAACTTGGGTAATGTCATGGATGAGATGCCTTTGAGAACAGCTAATCTGGCATGACATTGTCCCTTTAAGGCTTTATAAGTAACTGCCTGCTACGGGCTTGTCTAGGCAGCTGCACTGTAATTGTGCACTCCACGGAAAGGTGGAGGCATGGAAAGGGATCTGAAGGTAACAGAATGCTCGGGGAACTTCAGAGATTAGCATGTGGATGGATGGCTGAATGTTCCCTAGCAGGATCTTCGGGGACGTCAGCGGCGGGCTGGCAGAGCACAGAGCTGGCCGCGGGCAGGTCTGGTTGCTCATGGCTGAATCCACAGGGTGGTGGCGGGCTGCTGAGAGAACCGGCAGCAGTGGGATTCCTTGTGTAAACTTTGCCGGGACTAGTATTGGCCACGTGACTCCCGGCCTCTGGCACATGCCTGCCACAAATCAGGTACCCAGTAAATCTGGGTTGAGCACACCAAAGGGAATTCCACCTTCCCAGCATAGCAAAAGCTGCAGATGATGAAAAATGTGATTGTCCTTCCCAGATATTAGCCAGTGTAATCTGTGGCATTAAACACAGTCTTCTTTTGAATGGCTTTTTTGTTCTTGGCGAGCTCATTTAAGAACCACTGGGTTAATTGCGACTCCACCCCCAAGCAGCCCCGTGACAGCTGGCCCCTTGTTTCCTTTCCCATCAGGCATTCCCTACCAAGCTGCCCCTGGAGTGAGTATATTTCTCCCCACCCCCGTTTCTCTTTTAGGTAGTCATGTTAACTGGTAGGCCCCATCCCAGCACCTGCAGTTTACGTGGATCTTGCTGGGTGAGGACAAGCTCTTTCATCTGTTATCTCTGTTCATCTTAAAAACAAATTAGAAAACTGCTTGCCTGCAGCATTTTAGTGGTGAGAATTGGTGGCCTGGAGCTACGCGAAGAACTCTGAAAGATACATTTAATTTCCATTGAATCTCAACCTGATTTTTTGAAGGCTTATCCTTATTTCTTTTGAGTGTTTAGGTCCTGCTTGTTTCTTACAAAGAAACATTTATAGAAATGTTGAAGAAACAGGTCCTAAAGGCTAAATGTCCCATGATACCAAGAGGTCCGTATTAGGGATTCAGCCTTTAACTTCTGGTCTCTGGCCTGTAGCCGGGGCTGCATAGAGACACCTGCTGTCTCAGAAGGATTCCTTAGATTCTGTTGGTTTTCCTTCTGAAAACAGCATCCTGCAGGTAGAGTAGTCTAAACACTCGTGGTTTTAGAATAACGGAATGGGGAAATCGTAGGGAGGATTAGGATAGCCGAGGGAGAGATGCCAAGAAGAGACCCCTGAGAGGAAATGGAAGGGAAAGAGTCAAGCAGGTGCTACTGTAGGTACTGGAGACGCTCCATTTCCTCGGTGCCCGTTTCCTAAACTGTAGGCGGGGACTAGCAGTTGCAAGGCATCTGTCACCCAGACCAGTGCCAGCTCCTCTTTTCAGACTGTTCCAAGGCTGGGTTGAATGAGGATAGGAGAGATCGCCAAATCCCAGTTCCCCGTTCCTGGACCACTGCATCACCCTGGCCACCCCTCGCCGGCAAAGTCTGATGCCCTCAGAGAAACCGTATGGCCCAGTGATAGATGCAGGCCCTGGTGACAAGCTCAGCTCAGCCACTTACTTGTTATTACTGTGGAAAAGGTATACTCTGCCCCTTACGCCTCTGGATTCCCACCCACAAGCAAGCTTTGTGTTGTCTAGAGAACACTCGGGGGTGCCATTCTTGGTCTCATGACCGGCTCTGTTGAGGGCTGTGACCGGGGGCCAGTGAGGCGTGCTTGAGTCCGGTTCATCACGTTGTCCTCTGCTCTTGGTGCGAGGAGTAGGAAGACATCAAAGCAGCTGGTGTGATTTTAGGTTGTAGATTGTGTAGACGTCATCAAGGTCTTACTTCCCTCTCTGGAACAGGTAGAGCCAGGCTTGTAGCCCCCCACAAAGACCCCACAACATTGTCCGTCAGCATGTTAGCCCTTCCAGCTTAGTTGTTCTTAGTTCCCGTTTGCCTTGCTTTCCTGTTTCTTATGTACTGTCTTGATAACGTCTTACAGATAGTTGAAAATGACTTTTGAAAAAAGGCGGGATATAAATAAATGTAGAGCTGTTACCTGGCTTGATGTAGACTTTAGAAAACTTTTTTAGAGTTATGCTGTTCTTGTATCCAAGTGGAAGGCAACAGTGATGTAGTTAGAGGTTCCAGTTGTCACTTTTTAAATGTTTGCTGAGCTATTACAGCTCCCTTGAAAGTGCAACTGTTTGATGCAGGAGAGGAAGCCTTGATTCAGTCTGGAGGGAGGATGGATTTCGTTGCCCTTGCCGCCGGAATTTCATGACCACCCTGCCCTCCTCTCTGGGGCAGATGCACTTTTCTTTCCCACCTGGTACATACACACAACCAGTTGGTTTTCCTGTCCACAGGAAAATACATTACGTGGGGGTGGGGGGCAGTGGGGAGTGAGGAGAAAGCCCGCACGTTAAGCAACAGGAAGGCTTATTAAGCAGTGTGTCTACTGTGCTAATTCCACCTAGTGAAAAACGAATTATAAGCAGACCTGTCATCTTAGGAGATGTCTTGATCTCCGTGTCCCTGATAGGCTGGCAGAAACGTTCTGGATATGCTAGGTTGACGTGGAAAATTCATATGCTAGATTTAAGTGGAAAATCTCAATAGTAGATGTCGTCTGTGCCCTCTATGAATTGTGGCAAGTGTTCTGTTTACAATTTGAGATGTTTCTGAAGACTTCGAGAACTATCACAGCAACGGTACACAGCTTGGGAGAGAAAAAAAACCAAGGCTTTCCCAGTGTGGATTTATAGGTAATAAATGCCACCGCTAGAATAGAAAAAGGAAAATTATTCCTAGTGCTTTCTTCTTCCCATGAATTGAGACTTTTAAGTCTTTATGAAGAATGAAGTTATAAGTATGTTGACCTGTACTTTTCATATGTAACAGTTAAAATTTTAAATATTCAACCTTATAAGCCAAACTGGTATTACATGTATGCAATTCAAACATTGTGGTTTTTTTTTTTTTTTTTAACTCATTTTGTGAGGAGTAGGGCGCAAAACTTAGTCTCATGTCTTCTGCACAATGGCCGAAGAGCTTTCATAGCAAGTTGCACAATGGCAGAAGAGCTTTCACAGCAAGTGGATAGATAGTAACCCTTGGTCCCCCATAGGCACGGAGAAGCATTTGGCTACAAGGTGTGTTATAAGGTAGCCAGGGTAGTAAAGGCAAGCAGGTTCCACCCATGGCCAACTTATAAACAGGTTGCTTTCAAAACTGTGTGATCCCAGTGTAAAATTGTATACATACACACACATGTAGCTGAGCTACAGGTGCATGCCACCAAACCTGGCTGTTTTTAAATTGTTTATGTAGAGACAGGATCTGCTATGCTGCCTGGGCTGTTCTTGAATGCCTAGGCTCAAGCGATCCTTCCACCTTGGCCTCCCGGAGTGCTGGGATGACAGACTTGAGCCACCGTGCCTGGCCTTTTGTGTGTGTGTGTGCATTTAAGCAAAGTTAAATGATGTCTGGTTTTCAGCACAGCTCGTGTAGTTAGTTCATTGTAGCTTGTGGTAGAGGCCAAGAAGCACTTCCACTGGCGGCAGGGCCGGGAAGGAAGGGATCTGGAAGGCAGAGTGTGGGACTGCCCCGTTTGGTCATTTGACACGTAGAAGTAGAGCCTTGGGACCTGGCAGGAGACACAGAAGTCAGGATGAGGCGTAGGATGGTCAGGACTTCCGTGGCAACAGCGGGGCAACAGCGGGGCAGGGCACGGCGTCTTGTCCCAGGACCTCTCGTTCCGTGTCATGCTGCCCCGAGAAGGGGTGGAGCCCAGGATGTGTTTCCACCTGTGGAGCACTCACCGAGCATCTGTCCTCTCCTGGCTGCAAGTCTGCAAGCGCCACTGGGATAGCTACAAGACGGGGCCTGACTGCAGCTTCACATGGCCCTGCAGTGGCTTCCGCGTGTCCGGCTGCTGCTGTGCTCCAGGCGTGGGAAGGCTCCTGACCGAGGATTTCCATCCAAGAATGCCACCTCTTGGGTTGGTGGAAGGAGGTAGAGACCCTGGAAATTCATCGCTGCTTCTTAGAGATCAGATGTGAAGAGTCAATCCACAGCTTGTGTTCAGACGATGGTGCTGCCATAGCTGGTGACGCCGTGGCCCTTAGTGGCGTCCTTACACAGTACTAGCACGAATGCTACTACTTACCCACGTTAAGACGGTTGGAAAGAAGTGATGACAGATTGGGGAATCGCCCCACCTCTGCCCGTGGGAGCCCAAAGCCCCAGGCCTGTCCCCCGTCACTCTTCTGCCTGGAGGTGTGTGAGGGAGACACGCATGAGTGGGACAGTTGGGAAGGAAGGAAGGAGCCCCAGTTGCTGCTGAGACGGTGCCAGCACACGATGTGGAAGACTTCCCTGGGAGCTGGCCTGCAGGCCCGGGGTGAGATGTGCTGGACTGTTGCCCCTCCGTGCGGCCAGATCCGGGTCTAACCGCCACCAAGGCTGCTGCAGGGAAGGGCAGGCGTGAGACGGGAGTGAGGAGAGCTTCACCCATGTGCTTGAACTTCACAGTGTCCCTAGCCAATGGGATCTGCCAGGGCCCTGAGACACTGCCGCTCAGGAGAAGACACTTCTCCCCAGGTGCCCCTCCAGTGCGGGAGGGACACTGAGGATGCCTGAGATGAGGAGGCCTGGTAGAACTGGTGTGTTTCTGGTCCAGGAGCCCACGCTTCCCCTATGGCAGGACGCCGTCTCTTCTTCAAGATCAGTGGGCTGGGGAGGGGGAACCTGGACGAGGCCAACCGCGCGTCTCCTACCCGCAGGCCCCTCCCAGGTCCTGCCTTAGCGAACAGGATATTGCTGACAACATGTGGATGTTGTCCTGGTTTCCCAGCAAGTCTGTAGACATTTTTTGTAGTCGTGGAGAGTGCATCTTGGTCACTCATGGCAGGGCTGGCTCCGACTACAGAATGAGACAGGCCTCCAGGTCACCCTGAGTGCTGGTCGCCGGTGTGGTGTTTTGCTCTATGGAAGTGTCCGGTCGTGCGGGACGGCAGACTGCCCGGCACATGGTCCACCGCAGGTCACCTTTTGAGCACCACACTGCCAGGTCACTTCGGTGCAGGTCGTGGATGCCGCAAGCTCAGCACTTCCCCGCCAGCTATTTAGCCCTGGACCCACCAGAGCCTGTGTTCTTCCAGGCGAGGCCTCAGCCTGCGTTTCAACTGCAGAGAGAGAGAGAGAGAGAGAGAGAGAGAGAGAGAGAGAACTATTTTCTCTCTGTGGCCTCTGGGATCTTTCAGAACATCCTCTGAAGCTACCTCTTAACACTTAACTTGAGAATGCACCAGAAACACTTGCTCACAGGATGCTGCACGATAAGAAGTGGCCTTCTTCACATTTCACTGCAAAATTTTATGTGTGTGAACAAAATAAGATGTACACTTTTATCAGGTGTATGGGTGATTCCTGTCTTTTTCTTCTTAGGGCCAGTTCTGTCCACGCTCTGTTTTAATGAAGTTACGCTGTAGCAGACGATGTTAATTGTGTCACAGACAGCACTGCCCTGTCCTCTGCCTTCACACAGCCACACTGTTTTGAAGTGGGCCAAGGAAGACCTCAGTGGACACCAGTTCAGGGGCAGCCCGACGGTTTCTCTGTGTGTCACTCTGGAGAGTGTAGATGGCTGCCTCAGGTGTCTCTCTGCTGGTGCTCTGTCACCCATGCCTTGCCCAGGTCCCATCTGCTGAGTCTTTACCCGGGCTGGAAGGAGGCCTGACCCTCCCTCACAAAGGTCCTAGAGGGTCTAAGCCCAGTTGGTGCAGTTGCAGAGCTGTGACAAGCCTTCATGCCGCTGCATGTGGTGTGGAGACTGTGAGTGATGTCCTGAGCTTGCCTCTGCCTCTCTCTGGTTGGGCTCCGGAAGCAGCTCTCCCATGTTTGTTTCTGCACCAAATGTTCTGCACGGCTTCCGCTACAGTGTGGGAAAGCCCTTCTTGAAGTCACTTTAGCAGAAAGTTAAATACAGCATGTGAAGCTATGGCAGCACAAGTCTAAAATTTCACGTGTGTTCCGACTCGAAACGTAGAAATACAGTGACTTTTGTGAGCTTTTTAGACAAAGTTAGACTTTGGGGTCAACGTGCTGGTGTGTGGAGGCACGCATACCCTCCCAGGTGTGCGTTCTTTCATCTCCTTTTCCCTTCTGTGATTCAGCTTTCACATCTCGTGGCTCAAAGATTCCGGCAGGGCAGGGTGGGGATTCAGGTGGCCTTTGTGTGCCTGTTTTCCCAGGAGTTTCAGTCTATGGACCCTACAGCGTGATCTGGGGTTGATAGATCAGAAGGTAACAATTGCCCCATTGATTCTGAAAAGGCATGGAATCCTGTAGGCAGAACCCCATTCTGCTGGGCCCACAGCGGAGCCAGCAGCCTCTTCTTGGTGTGCTTGTTGAAGATTACCAGCCTAGATAGTACCCGATTTCAAAAGCTGGCAAGGTTAAGAATTAGCAAAAGTAGCAACAAGAGCCCGGTGACTGTGGCTTGCTATTGTTTGGGCTTTTTAGGGGCCCGGCATCAAAGGAAATTTTCTTCCAAAGGAATGATTTGAGATATACTGCAGCTAAATTGTTTTGAGTTGTATGTAAGTTTCAGGTTACAGAAACAATCAGAAATTAATTCCTAGCAAGCAGCATGACATTGTAGCTGCCTTCTCAAAAGGCAGTTGGGTTCTTGTCCAGATCTATACCAAAAAAGATGCTATTCATCTTAAAATTACATACAGTGGTTTCTCCGCGCCTTTCCCAGGGGTGATCCCTTACCTGCTTGCTGAAAAGGTTACTTAGAGAAGAGCAGGAGGTGTGTTTTCGGGGGGCTCTTCTAGCAGAGCCCACTGACCCTGCTTTGTGGCCCCGGCATCCTGTTCAGTGGGTTCCAATTCCCTTTCCCTCCCTCCTTCCACGGAAGGTGTACATTGCCATTGCCATTCCTTTTCCCTTTCTTGCTTTGTTTTCTACACCAGACTATGAACCCGCCTGTCCCCCCGCCCCCTCTCCTGGCTGCCACTGTCCTCGCCTCCACGCCAGGTGCCACCGCTACTGCCGGAACGGGGCCGAGACCCGCTGCGGGACCCACTGACCAGGTGGCACATCTGCGGCCCCAGGCTCGCCCCAGTGTGTAAGTGAGAACATCACTCATCCCTGCTCACGTGTCGTTAAAACCAGGTCCAACAGCAGCTGGAGGAGCGCCTGGAGTGAGCGGGTGGGCTCCTGGGCACCAGGTGGGTGTGTTCTCAGACGTCCACCCACTCGAGCACTGGTGAGAAACTGCTGGGACAAGGCGGCCGTACTGGGCTTGCCGGTGACCGTCCTGCTGAGCAGAGGTCTCTCATCATTGAGGGAGGTGTGCTGTCCACATCTCTGTCCTATCACATGTGTGTGGAGCCGCCTTGTTTGAGCTTTTCAGCCTTATTTTCATTGCTTGCGTTATGATACTAATAAACAGAAAGGTATCCCACATAGGTCAGATGTGGGTCTAGTTGGGGGAGGAATGGCAGAAACTGGAAGACCCCAGCAGTAAATCCAGAATGTCTGAGGACCCTATGGCGTTTATTGGCCCAGAATATGGTGAGGTCTCTGTGGATCCTGCCGTGTGAGTCTATACATGAGCAGTTCAGAGCTGGGCAGAGCCACGGGGCAGGGCTGCCTGCCTGGTCTCCAAGCGCTGGTGGCACAGTCACCTTGCAGCGTGGTGTTGTCTTCTACTCTCCTTGATCAAATCCATGCTGCTTCCTGGCAGAGTGTTCAAAGGCAGGGGCAGCCATGCCTCCTCCCATGGGCTGTGCCTCCCGGGACGTTGCCCTACATGTCCTCCCTGGGGCTGCTGCCCGAGTCTACCAGGGGCCATTTGAAGATCTCCGTGTTCCTAGTAGGCACGTGATCCTTTGCAGCAAGTTGGGCCCTCCTGGAGGCTCACTGATTCCGTCGCACCACATGAGGCCATTCGGTGAGGCAGTGCTTCCACACCGGGAGGAGGCTCAGGAAGGCCTCTGCCTGCATTTAAAATGTAGACAGCTGGCCAGGCGCGGTGCTCGAGCCTGTCATCCCAGCACTTTGGGAAGCCGAGGCAAGAGGATTGCCTGAGCCCGGGGGTTCGAGACCAGCCTGGGCAACTTGGTGAGACCTCGTCTCTATAATAAATCACACATTTGCTGGGCATGTGTGTAGTTCTGGCTACTTGGAAGGCTGAGGTGGAGGGATTGCCACAGCACAGGGGGTTGACGTTGGGATGGCCTTGGGTGTGCCACTGCCCTTCAGCCTGGGCGATGGGGTGAGACTCCAACTCAAAAATATATATATAGGCAGCCAATCTCCAGCAGGGCTTTGCCGAGGCTGTTCACAGACTAAAGGGTTGTACTTCAGGATGGTACTGAAGACGAGTCTTGAGCATCTCGGGGTGTGTCATTGCCCAACCTGAAGTCAGTGCTGTTTCTGCCCTAGATATGTCGCCGTCTACCCGTACGCGCCCCGGAAGGAGGACGAGCTGGAGCTGCGGAAGGGGGAGATGTTCGTGGTCTTCGAGCGCTGCCAGGACGGCTGGTTCAAGGGGACGTCGATGCACACCAGCAAGATCGGGGTTTTCCCCGGCAATTACGTGGCACCAGTCACGAGGTGCGGCTGGGAGGGGATGGGCTGTTGAGTTCCAAACAGAGAAACTTGGTTCTTTTCCGTGGCTTTTCAGCCTGTCCAGATTCCTGCTCACATTACAATTACCTGTTATGTAGCCAGAGTCTCGTAAACCCGTATGTCTACATCTGCAAAGACCCCTTCTAGCTCTAAAAATTCTTAGCTTGCTTTTTCTATGGATATATGTGAAATTATAGGTTTCTGCCAGTAAGTATACTGGGTTTTGAGTTCTTTGCTTTAATTTATATGCAGGAAGACTCAACTATAACATTTCAATATTTTTCTACCAGAAAAGAAAAAGCATAGTGTTTAACATAAACAAAAGCTGTATTATTAATGCTTATGTTTATGTAATGCGGACTGTATGCCAGGCATGCATATTTCTAAATGTGTTATAGTTTTTGGTTTTTATATTTTTGTTTTATTTATTTTATTTTATTTTTTTGAGTTGGAGTCTCACCCCATCACCCAGGCTGGAGTACGGTGGCATGCTCACGGCCACCCCAGCATCGACCTGCTGGGCTCTGGCCATCCTTCTGCCTCAGCCTTCCAAATAGCCAGAACCACAGGCACACACTACCACGTCCAGCTAACTTTTGAAAAAAATTATTGTAGAGATGAGGTCTCGCCAAGTTGCCTGGGCTGGTCTCGAACTCGCGGGCTCAGGCAATCCACTCACCTCAGCCTCCCAAAGGCGCAGGATTACAGGCTGAGCCTAAAGGTAGAATAGACTCTTCTCAGCTGAGGGCGATTTTGCTCCCTGGGGACATTTGGGAGTATCCGGACCCTTCAGGTGTGTGGCATCGTCTTTGCCTTGTGTAAACATCATCCACCTTCTGGTTGCCGGAGAAAGTGGCCTTGGAGGCTGAGTGTGGCCTGTAATGAGATGGGCAGTGTGGGAGCCCCAGGCTGGGGCCACTGGACTCTGAGCTCATGGCCCAGGTTCCACTGTGTTAAGTCATTCCTCAAACACCCAGTTTCAAACAGACAGCTTAGTGGCCAGGCATGTTTGCCAGCCGTTGGCTTTCATTTGTAGGTTGGCTAGCCGCCTAATCAAATGAGAATCACTATTGTTGCAGATGGTGACAGACTGTTAGCCTTAATTTGACTTGCAAATTTTTAATAAATTTAACCTTCTTTTCTGTATATATTAAAATCTACATTCCAGATTCAACCCATCTAGAAAACAACAGATAGAACCTCCCAGTGCAAAATAATAATAAAAAGGGAAGTAAAACAACAAAAGATGAAGTTAACAAAGGAAAACATTTTTATAAGATCTAAAAACAAATTATTAAAAGTCTCTCTGCTTGTTTAATTCTAGAGAAATGCTTACGGCAAATTCTTTTCTGATCATGGTAAATAAGGGTGTTTGAGTTAATGAAGTATTTTACTTAGAAAGTTACTATATATAGAATTGTTGTCATCTAAATGAATTCAGAATATTTCTAAACATTACACAAAACTGCACCAAACTTAACGAACTTCAACAGTAAATAATTGTTTGGAGCTGACTGTACCCCTGTAAGTGTGCGATACGGGGTGAATAGAAAAGAACCATTTTGCGCTGGCCCTGCCTTCAAGGACCCTCTGCTGAGGCAGTCCTATTTAATAAGGAATTCGTTAAAAGATTACACAGCTTATTGTATCATCAAGGGCAAAGCCTTCACAATTGTGGAGTCTAGAAACAGTGAAGGAAGAAGTCCACATGGAATAGTAGAATTAGTAGGTCTCAAGCCTGAGTCTCAGCAAGGCTTCTTGAGATGACGGGGTTTGTGCTGGATCTTGAGACAGACGTGAGATTAAGGAAGGTCAAGAGAAGCCGGGAGAGATGTCCAGCAGTACGTGTGTGTGTGTGTGTGTGTGCGTGCGCGCGCGTGTGTGTGCATGTGCGTGTCTGCAGTCGTGTGTGCTGCGGGCTGGAGGCCATAGGAAGAAGATTGGAAAACAGCAAAGCTGCGGTGTGTGGCAGTTGTGAGGCACACACTGGCTTGTTGGATCATTACGTAGGAGACTCCAGGTCCTCGAAAGTCAGGGGAGAGCCTTGGTTTTGGGACAGCAGGATCACTGTCTGCCCTTGGGCAGAGTGAGACATGGGGGGACTCAGAATACTTTTCAAGACCTGTCTCTGCCTTGGGGCTATCAGTACTTTGAATTTGCTTTTCTTACATTTAGTAAAAATAATTATATTCATTTTTTTAAAATGTTCTGTCTCTAAAGAACTGCATCATTTTTCTTGCCTTAATTGTTCTATCTCCTGTTGGCTGGTGGCTTGAGCTCTCCATCTGTGTTTCTGTCTTGGCAGGACGGTGACGAATGCTTCCCAAGCCAAAGTCCCCACGTCTACCGCTGGCCAGACAAGTCGGGGAGTGACCGTGGCCAGTCCTTCCACGGGGGGAGGGCCTGTCCAGAAGCCCCAGGGAAATGGCGTGGCTGGGAGCCCCGGGGCCGTCCCCACGGCTGTGGTGCCAGCGGCCCACCTTCAGACAAGTCCCCAAGCAAAGGTCCTGCTGCACATGGCTGGACAGATGACGGTCAGCCAGGCCCGCAGTGCTGTGAGGACAGGTAAGGACGCAGGCCGGAGCCCTCAGGAGGAGGGTCTCTGGCAGCGTGCTGAGGCTGTGGGCACGATGGATGGTGGTGGATGACGGCTGGCATGGGCGCCATGGCTTTTGGTGTCTGCTCACAGGCTAGCCTGCCGCACACTAGCTCAGGCCTGACTGACAGACCCAGAGTCTGCAGGAAATCAGGCAGCCCCTTCGAATGCCTGTGGCCCTTGAAAACACGACTTTGGTGGTCACGACCTTGTGACTTGGGGGTTATTTCTGATGGGCTCCATCGCAAGTCTGCTGTAGACTCAGTTGGTTCCTAAGTAGCTGTCGTAGATCTGTAGCACTGAGAGCCTGCTCAGAGTCTGGGGTAACGGTGGTGGGCGAGCTAAAGGTGCATGAACTCTATCCGAGTTAATAAGAAAAGGTGGGAGGATGGTACGGTGTGACACGCGTCTCTCAGAATGGAGAATGGCTTTCTCCTAGCCCCAGGGCTCTGGACTTCCAGTCCTCAGCGGGCTCCAGGGCTGAGCGGGAAGGAGCCCGCTGAGAACAGGTGCTCTGAGCCAGCGTCCAGGCGGCCTGCACTGGGGCGGGTTGGTCGCCGCCCTACCGTGCCAGGAGGTGACTCGGGTTTTGGCGAGCAGCATTTATGAGGAAACTGACTTGTGTTCCCTCTGTCCTCTTCTAGTTGCGACACACAGCCAGGAGCGCCCCACGGCAGCAGTGACTCCCATCCAGGTCCAGAACGCGGCCGGCCTTGGCCCGGCGCCTGCGGGCATGCCTCACCACCCGCTGGCCACCCCGCAGCCCCTCCCTCCGCTGGCGGGCTCCGTCGCGCACACGGCCCCGGCCGGCGTTGGGCGTGCAAACGCCCCCCTGGCCTGCGTGGCAGCTGCTCCCCTGGCCTCCCCGAGCATCGCCGCCACCCCCCCAGAGGCCGAGCCTGGCGGCCGGACTGTGACCGTTGCTCCCGGACTCCCCTTGTCGCCTGACGGTGCCGCGTCGGTGTGCGGGAGCAGTGCGGCCAGCAAGGCGGACAGGGACAGCAGAGTAAGGGCAGTGGCCGTGGGGTCAGCCCGGTGCGGGTGGCGGGGAGCGGGTGGGCCCAGCCTCCCTCTAGACCCCTTGCTTCCTTGTGGTCGGACGCGCCTGGCTGCCGGGCCCGGAGCTGGACTTAGGCGGGCCCAGAGACGAGGCGTGGGCAGCCGTCAGCAGCTCAGCCTCCCGGGGCCTCCTTCCCTCCTCATGGCTCCTTGTTACTTGCTGGCTGATTCCTTCGGCTCAGTCTTCCTGGTTAACGGTTCTGTAAGGAAAATACTCATACATGAGGGGTTGAAACGGTGGCCCAAAAGTGTTGCTTGTGGACTGATTTCACCTATAGCCCCTCCAACCGTAATCAACGTGGCTTCTTGAGAGATAGGATTGAAATATGGGGAAAAATTTTTTTTCTAAGTCCATGTTGGTTTTTTTTCTTGAGTCGGAGTCTCACTCTGTTGCCCAGGCTGGAGTGCAGTGGCACACTGCTCATGGCCACTGTAGACCTGCTGGGCTCAGGCGGTCCTTCCATCTCAGCCTTCCAAGTAGTGGAAACTACAGGCATGTGCCACCACGCCCAGCTAATTTTTTTTATTTATTGTAGAGACGAGGTCTCACCATGTTGCCCAGGCTGGTCTTGAACCCTTGGGCTCAG
>NW_007252907.1:528797-539622 GCF_000164805.1 Carlito syrichta | reverse complement strand
AGCCTTCTGAGTAGCTGGAATTACAGGCATGCGCTACCACGCCCGGCTGATTTTTTGATTGATTGTGGAGATGAGGTCTCACTGTCCAGGCGGGCCTCGAACCCGCGGGCTCAGGCAATCCACTCACCTCATCCTCCCAAAGTCGCGGGATTATCAGCTGAGCCACCGAGCCTGGCTTGTTTTGTTTTTTAATCTCCCGTTTGGGGCTGAATTTTAAAGAACATGTTAATGGAAATCTGTGTTGGAAAGATTAACTTAGGGTCTTTGGAGGTGAGAGAAACCAATGGTGATCATGTGTGACCAGAAGAGGAAGAGATGATAACATGTCTTGGTCATTTGTTGCAATTGTGGCTTTTCCTCAGTCCTTCATGCATTTCCCCTAAAGCCCTAGAGCAGTGCTAGAGTGATCATCAACTCTTAGCCACCTGGTTCCAGGCACATATACGTTGCTCTATTTAAATGGTTAGGTATGCCTGTAAACGGTAGTTAATAAGAAAATAAACTTTATAGAGCACTAAAAAGTTAATATTTAACTGTCAGGTTAACATGAGCGATTTTGAAAATGATTGGTGTCTGTTCATGGTTATAATTAACTACATTAAATGGAGTCATCATGGTGGAGAAGCCTCAGAAGCAGATTCTCCAAGTCCTTTCCTATACAACCTGGCTATTCCATTTATCACACTGTCATTATAGTCTTCCCAATAAAGCTTTTTTAACCTTTAAAAGAAAATGTGGGCCGGGCTCGGTGGCTTAGCCCGTCATCCCAAACCTTTGGGAAGCCAAGGCAAGTGGATTGCCTGAGTCCGCGGGTTCAAGATCAGCCTGGGCAACTTGGCGAGACCTCATCTGTACAATAAGTCAAAAATTAGCTGGGCACGTTAGCACACGCCTGCAGTTCTGGCTACTTGGAAGGCTGAGGCAGAAAGATCACTGGAGCCAGCAGGTCGACGCTGGAGTGGCTGTGAGCTTGCCACTGCACTCCAGCTTGGGCGATAGAATGAGACTCCCAACTCGAAAAAGAAAGTGTACTTAGGTAGACATATTCAACCTTGTTAAATATTTTAAAGGGTTATTATTCTAGTTTAGATTAAGGCAGGGATAACGTGTCTCTGAGCCTTGTCACTGCTGAGGACAAGGGCTCTTCAGCCTGACCCTCCTGGGGCGAGATTCTTGAGCTTTGCGGCTTGGAAGGCTCCCGAGATGGGCAAGACAGTGACTTCCCATATGTGTCCCCGCCTAAGCCCTGGAACCTTCAGAGTGTTTCATTATGTAGCAGAAAGGACCTTGCAGCTGCGCTCGAATCAAGACCCCTGAGTTAAGGAGATTATCGCGGGCTGTCGCTGTCCGGGTGGGCTCAGGGTGACCCTGAGGGTCTTTATACAAAGAAACTGGGAGACTCAGGGCCAGGGACGGAGGCGTTATGCTTAAAGCAAAGGGAGACAGTGTGAAACAGGCCGAGGAATGAGGAAGCCGGCGGCATCCAACGAGGCAAGGAGGCGGGCCTTCCCTTGGCCTCCAGAAGGAGGGCACTTGTCGGCACCTGGATTTCGGGGGTCTGGTCCTCCCTGCAGGGTGTGGTGATCTGTTACAGCCCCAACCACTAGAGGACTCGGCGCCCCAGGAATGCCCAGCCCCGACCAGTGGCCGCTGACCTTGCGAGAGCCCCGTCCCCGACTCCCTGTGCCACCTTCAGGCAAGTGTGCCTCAGCCGGCCCTCCAGCCCCCGTTCTTGTTTTGAGGGATTACGTGGGAAATGCTGACTCCCTTTCTGCATGCTGCCCGGAAGCGTTTGCAAGGTTGTCCCCTTGGGTCTTCCTCTGGAGGCTAGAGTCTTGAAGTTTTTCTCTCTTTTTTTTTTTGAGTTGGAGTCTCACTCTGTCGCCCAGACCAGAGTGCAGTGGCCACTCCCGGCCATCGCAGCCTCGACCCCGCTGGGCTCCGGCGATCCTTCCGCCTCAGCCTTCCGAGTAGCTGGAATTATAGGCATGTGCTACCACGCCCGGCTGATTTTCTGATTGATTGTAGAGATGAGGTCTTGCTGCCTAGGCGGGTCTCGAACCCACGGGCTCAGGCAATCCGCTCACCTCAGCCTCCCAAAGGCGCGGGATTACAGGCTGAGCCACCGAGCCCGGCAGTTTTTTTCACCTATTCCTCATGTCACAGGTTTCAGATTTTCCCTCCTTAAATCCGCGGCCCCATTTCATGTCCCAAGTTCACTAAAGAGACTTCTGGTTGACGTCCATTCAGCAAGTGCCTGACTGTGGTCACTTCGTCACACATGCGCCTGACCAGGGCGACCTTGGCCCACGCCCCGTCACGTCCACAGAGACGTCCTGGGCGGAGCTGCAGGTGCCGGGCGAGGTCGTGGGCGGCCTCGTCCCCACCCTTCCCTGTAGTCAGCAGACAAGACATCTCCCGAGAGTCTTCTCCGCGTCTCACTTCCCCTCCTGGGTGTGGGGGCCTTTCACCCAGCCTGTTCTGGCGTTTCCCCAGGGTCCGCACAGTGCTGTGCTGCATCTGCTGGCCGCTGCCGCTGGCGCCACGCTCGCCCTTCCTTGCCTGCTGAGTGGGTCCCGCCCCAGGTTCCCCGCCGTCGCTGCCTTCCGGGTGTTAATTTTCCCTGTGCTCCAGGCGGATGCAGCCTTGAGGCCCATGGCTGGCCTCGGCCCTGGTCTCCCCGCCCCTGTTCCCGCTCACCAGCGCTGGTTCCCCTCTTGCGGCCTGAGTGTGGCCCTTCCCTCTCTTCTTGCCGTCTGAGAGCCGCCACGCACCCCAGCCAGTGTGTTGTTCTTGTTTCAAACATAACTTTAAATCAGCGCTTAATTTTTTTCCTCTTTAACATTTGGGCAAGCTTAAGCTCATACTTTGTACCTGGCTCTTCTTTCTCCCTCTCTTTTTTTTGTGTGACTGCCCTTTAAACAGGAGCCGTTAGGCCGTTCCCCAGGGGCCACATCCACACCTTCAGACCTGCTTCATTTTCACCTGCAGGGGCAATTTGCCATCGGGTGGCTAGAATTTCATTTCTGAGAGCCTTCCATTCCTCTTGGAATGTCTTCCCTTTTGAGTTTCAGGTCGTGCACGCATGTATTCTTTTGAACATTTAAAATCAGTTTTGCTGGGCTCGGTGGCTCAGCCTGTAATCCCAGCGCTTTGGGAGGCTGAGGTGAGTGGATTGCCTGAGCCCGCGGGTTCAAGACCCACCTGGGCAACTTGATGAGACCTCATCTCACAATAAACCAAAAATCAGCCGGGCGTGGTAGCGCACGCCTGTAGTTCCAGCGACTTGGAAGGCTGAGGCGGAAGGATCGCCGGAGCCCAGCAGGTCGAGGCTGTGGTGGCCGGGAGCAGCCACTGCACTCCAGTCTGGGCGACAGAGTGAGACTCCGACTCAAACAAACAAACAAAAAATATATATATATAAATGAATAAGTAAATAAAATCAGTTATTTTACGCGTGAGCGTTCAGCCCCAACTCTGGACGGCTTCTCTGTGCTTTCCTCCGAGATCTGGGTATTTCTGCTTCAGCAGCAGAACCTCTCCACCCCATCTGGCCTCTACCTGGCCCCCACCCCCACACACACCAGGTGATCAGAATTACATCGCCGTTGGCTCCACTCTCTGTGAGATTAAATGATCGGCAAGCCAAGGGAAAAGTGTATCTGACACCTGAGCTTTAGTTGTGACTTCTAGCTACTCTCGAGGTGTTTGGCAGTGCCGAAGTATGTCTGTCTTTCCTCATCGTTTTGTGATCATTGTCATCCGTTTGCCTAAACCACCATCAGTGTGTGGCGTGGCCTCCAACGACAGTATGTCTGTCGCCCTCGCCTTTCCTCAGTACCCAGATGCTCTGCACTGGGCTGTTGCCCGAGTCCACAGAGGCAAGCGGCTTCTCCGGGTACACAGGGGACGCTACCCGTGTCCACAGAGGTACACAGCTTTTCCATGGACACACAAAAAGGCTGCATCTCCTCTTCTGCCTGGGCTCTCATTGTAAGTCCTGTCTCGCAGTCTTAGTGGTCTCTAGAAGCTGTGTTTTCGTCCCCAAGTTAAAATCCCAGCTGACTCTGGTTTCTGCGCTCTGCTGTGACAGACAGGCATCTGGAGCTGTCTGTATGGCTTCCGTTTTTTCCTGGGTCAGGTCCTGGGACTTCTGCCGCTCACATTCTTCTTTCTGTGAGACCCCCGAGACCTTCGGTAGTCATCAGCTTCGCAACTTTAACTCGACATTTTGTGACTTCAGAGGCTTCGCCTTGTGATCAGCTGATCTCCAGGCAAATGTGTTTCCAAATCTTTGTGAGATACCTATGTATATGTCTTTTATTGTGTTTCCTTGCTATAGAAAAGTTTTAATTGTACATATTTATCTAGAAGTCAGAGAAAATCTAGATGTCCAAACCGAGGATCTAAGGCTTGCCCAAAACTTGCAGTGCATGTATGCCTTTCCCCCGTATGCCAAAAGATAACATACTATTTTGATAGATGAAGCCTTCAGCCCAAACAAAGAAGTCTTTCTGACTAGCACGCTCGTCTCGTACTCTCTGCAGTCCAGCCCTGAGCTCCACAGAAGAGGAGCTGTGCCTTCTCCGCCCCCGGCGCTTCCGTTTCCTGCCCCAACTCCAGAGGCATTTGGAGGGTCTTGCCAGACATTGTCCTTCCCCCCGGATGAGTCAGCAGGTGCAGGCTCCGGGTGGCGCGTGCTCTGCCGCGTCCTGGGTCTGTGCCTGAAAGAGCGTTCTACGGTCGGGCCTTGCCCAAACTCCCGACTTCTCTTTCCTCCCGGGAGCCAGCCATAGGTTTTCTTCCAGTCGGCTTGTCTTTGAGAGACGGGGTCTTGCTGTTGGCCAAGTGGACCTCAAGCGGTCCTCTGACCTCAAATGATCCTCCTCCCTCAGCCTCCAAGTAGCTGGAATTACAGATAGGAGTCACTGCACCTGGCTAATTGTTCTTAGTTTTCTTAAGCAGAGGGTCCTTCCCAGAGTTTGTTTTTTGTTGTTTTTTTTTTTTTTAGTTGGAGTTTCACTCCGTCGCCCAGACTAGAGTGCAGTGGCCGCTCCTGGTCACTGCAGCCTTGACCCGCTGGGCTCCGGCGATCCTTCCACCTCAGCCTTCTGAGTAGCCAGAATTACAGGCGTGCACTACCACGCCCAGCTGATTTTTGATTTCTTGTAGAGATGAGGTCTCGCCAAGTTGCCCAGGCGGGTCTCGAACCCGCGGGCTCAGGCAGTCCACTCACCGTGGCCTCCCAAAGCGCGGGATTACAGACTGAGCCACCGAGTCCGGCTCCTGCCCAGTTTTTAAGCAATCACTTTCTTCTATTCTGAACACTTTTCCTGGAAAGTCCCTACTGGCCATTTTCTTTGCTCTGGTTCTTATTTTGCTGTTGGACACAAGAGTGTCTGTGAGTGAGTATTATGAGACAGGTATGTCAATCATTGCTTAGGGTTTCTTACCTGAGAACAGTGACCCTGATGATTGGGAGCCTGACTGCAGGTTGTTGGTTATTTGTGGTCCGGGAAGATGGCCTGTCTTTTGTTACTTTCTGTTAACATCTGAGGACAGAGGCGACTAAAGAAGACTCAGTGGGAAAATGTTGTTAATTGTGAGTTGCCCAAATCAATTTTAGTGATTTATAAAACTTTTGCTTTGATGTTCTCCATGCTGTACTCACCCTTGGCCATATGACTAATAGAAAGGTACTAGGTTAGCCAGGTGTGGTGGCTCACACCTATAATCCCAGCACTTTGGGAGGTGGAGGCAAAAGGATTGTCTGAGTCAGGAGTTCAAGACCAGCCTGGGCAACTTGGTGAGATCTCGTCTCTACAATAAATAAAAAAAAATTAGCCCGGTGTGGTGGCGCATGCCTATGGCTCCAGCTGCCTGGAAGGCCGAGGCAGAAAAATCACCTGAGCCCAGCAGGTCGCGGCTATCGTGGCCATGAGTGAGCCACTGTGCTCCCGTCTGGACGACAGAGTGCGACTCTAGCTCAAAAAAAAAGAAGGAAAGGTGCTAGGTTGACGCTGAAAGTGCTCGTCCTGGTTGCCCATTAGTCACCTTCAGGCCCAGGTAGTGCTTTTTCGACGTGTAGTGTTGTTTTAAGTCATCACATCTTCAGAAGAGAAAATGAGGAGCATAAAAACATCGTCTGAGAAAGATTTCTTGGAAGACTCAGGAGACGAAGTGTTAAGTTTATATCAAAAAATAGCATCCCTTTTTCCTGCATGTAGGCATTCCATTTTTTAAATTTTACTGTAGTCTTTATTAGCTCATTCATGGTTTTCAGTTCTGCTGTTGGATGTTGAAGAATCAGAGGTGCTCTCAGATGACAAGGGTCTGGGTCTGCAGCGCTCTGTCTGGAGTGGCAGTGTCCTGCCCATGGGAAGCCTCAGACTAGACTGGCGCTGGGCCACAGCTCCCAGGAACCCAGTGGCATCTTCCCGTGTTGGCGCCCACCCTCGTTCCCCGCGGTCCCGCTGCTACTTGGTAGTTGTCCGCACTGGCTGATGGTGATGGCACAACGCTCAGAAGTCCTTGAGGCGGCTGTTTGGAAGGTGTTCAGTGGTGGCAGATGAACTGAGGGGTCTTTCCTGTTAGTTGTCTTGGAGTCAGTTCCCTGCGTGCCGTTCTGTGTTCTGGTATCTCTGAGTCCTGAGCACTTGGGCGCATCTTAACTGTGGCTTGCTGAGGTTGTCATTTGCCAACGGACTTGATGTTCCCACTGGCCCCGTGGGGCCTGGGGATGAGAGCATGCCCTCTCACATCGTGGCAGGAACAGCCGGGCATCGCCACTACCTGCACCCTCGGCAGTGGACGCCACTTTGTGCAGCTATCCCTCAGCCATGCTTTCAGCTCTCCAAGAGGTGGTGGTGCATGGGCAGGTGTTGGGTCGGCCTGGCAGGGGCGCTGTGTAGAGGAAAGCCTCCCTTTTCTCTGGGTCTGGAGAGTTCCTGATACCCTCCTCTATTTCCTTAGCCCTGTTGCTAGCTAAGTAGTTTCCCTCCTTCCAGCTGCCTCTTCCTTGTCCCTCTCTCTTGACCGCTCAGCTTTGGTTAGTGCGGGCTGGGTGCCAGTGACACCAGGATATATGGCACCGTCACTCCTCCCAGCGGGAGCCCACGCTTGTGAGGGTGCTTACTGGGACGCACGTAGCAGCCCTTTAGAAGCGGTGGCCTCGAGCAAGGCCAGCCTTGAAGAGAAGTGCAGGAAAATGGTCCTCAGTGGGCGGGGCGGGGCGTCCCTGGCTCTGCTCGCTCACAGCGAGCATTAATTTGTTTTTATTTTTTGAGTTGGAGTCTCACTCCGTCGCCCAGACTGAAGTCTCGACCTGCTGGGCTCCGGCGATCCTTCCGCCTCAGCCTTCTGAGTAGCCGGAACTACAGGCGCGCGCTACCACGCCCAGCTGCTTTTTGATTTATTGTAGAGATGAGGTCTCGCCAAGTTGCCTAGGTGGATCGAACCCGCGGGCTCAGGCAATCCACTCACCTCAGCCTCCCAAGGCGCAGTATTATAGGCTGAGCCGCTGAGCCTGACCGAGCATTAATTTTAGTTTTCATTTCTGCTGTTGGATTTTGAAGAAACAAAGGTCCAGCAGGGGCAGAGATGGCCTGGGCACCCCCAGGCTGTCCCGGCCCTCCCATTTCTAGCCATGGTTGGCGTGTGCAGGAGCTGCGTTGGGGGCTGGAACCGAGGTGCGGTGTCCTAGGAGGCCTGCCCTTGTCTGCTTTCGGCTGCGCCGTCTCTAATGGGGCTGTGCTGTGAATTCAGACTCATTTTGCCAGGGGATCTTTACTGTTGCTCCCTCGAGTAACTTGTGTTCCCAAGAAAATGCCTCAGCGGGTCCCTGATAATTCTCTTTCCCTGTTAAGTGGGCCTTCATAATTCCGATTCGCCTATAGGGTTTTCGAAAGAAATGTCTCTATGAAATGCTTCACTTTCAAGCACTGTTTCCATTGGGAGGCTGTACTGATGTCGTCGGCATCTCACTTTAAAAGGATGACCTCAAGTGTGGAGGTCAGAAAGGACGTCGATGCCTTGGGGTGGGGGCTGAGGGGAGCTTGCTTGAGACCTGGTGCTCCTGGCTGAGCAGAGACGGGAAGTATCAAAAGAGAAAAGCTCAGGAGGTGGTGTCTGTGGAACGGGACTGCTGGAACAGCCTGTATCGGTACGTTTGCTTGCAAAAAGCGGTGTCACGCCCATGCTATGCCGAAGCCTTTCATACTGTTGCATGGCATTGTTTCTGCGTCCTACTTAAGGGAGCCCTTGCGTACCAGAAGCGGCCTGACATTCGTCTTCCTGGCTCATCGTCTACTTGAGTCAGTGGTGTGAGAAGTGGGGTGGTGCTAGACTCCGGCCCTCCCAGGCACGTGGTGCAGCCTGGCTGGCAGAAGCACCACCAGGTCCGCTCTCACCTGGCACGCAGTCAGCCTCTCACAGCCCCTAGAGACAGGACAGGCAGTTTCAGGACACCGTCACCTGAGGCTTCCAGTTTACCCTAAAAGGTCTACTTCTGCTTTTACCAAACCCGCGATGTGCCCTGGTGTGTCTTGCTGCGGGGCGTCTTTCTTGTCTGTCTTAGCTGGGCAGGAGGCAGCAGCGAACGCGGACTGCCCGCAACTAACAAGAGCATGCAGGCGGAGCGAGAGGGATGTAGGGTCAGCGCCACTCAAAATTGGTGACCTGGGTGTGAACAACCAGGTATCAGCAACGTAATTTTAAAAGATCAAACATTGAAACCTTGAGGCCCTGCAGGTTACGACTGCAGTAGTTTTGTCTCTCTCCAGCTAATGTTCTCATTTTTCTTTTCTAGAAAGAAAAAAAGGGTTTTTTGAAGCTGCTTTCTGGCGCCTCCACTAAACGCAAGCCCCGAGTGTCACCCCCCGCGTCACCCACCCTGGACGTGGAGCTGGGTGGGGAGCTGTCCCTGCAGGGTGCAGTGGGCCCCGAGCTACCGCCAGGTGCTGGCCACAGCAAGCCTGGCTCCTGCCCCACGGACGGGGACGGCCCGGGGACCCCAGCGGCCAGCGCAGCACTAGCCCAGGACGCCTTCCATCGAAAGAGTGGCTCCCTGGATGCCACCATCCCCATCGCCCCGCCCCCCCGCCAGGCCTGCTCCTCCCTGGGTCCTGTGGCCACCGAGGCCAGGCCTGTCGTCTGCGAAAGGTGAGTCTGGGAGCTGACAGGGCGAGCCCCTGTTTCGCCCAGGCGGGTTTGTATTGGTGTTGATGGCATCTCCACTTCCTCCCGTGCTCTCGCCTTCTGCTGGCTACAGCATGCCCTGGCCGCCGCCTCCCTGTGTTCCTCACAGGGTGGGCCCAGCCTTCTTTCCGTTCTCCATCACTCACTCCATTCGGACCCCAGGTAAATGTGTCAGCCCCGAGGAACACATCCACGTTTCCTGCTTTCTTCCTTCGGTTCCATCACCAGCCATCACTCCCGTGTTTATCTTTTGCCATTGTGATGAAAGGTCTGTATCATCACCTGCCAGCTATAGAGCACCTGCAAAATTCTGCCAGCTAGAATGCCCTGCTCCTCCGTCCTGAGAGAGTGTGTGGCTGAGTTCTCCCTCTGGGTTCTGGCTCTTCTGACCTGGTGACATGGCTGAGCTGCACTCAGAATAATGGGCCCTTTTGGGATTCTGGCCTTAAGTGGTGATCAGAAAGTTGTCCATTTGACAGTCTCTAGGCGTATGTGGGGAAAGAAAGCAGATCTTCACCAAGACAGATAGCTGCTAGGATTGAATAAGCTGAAAAATAAAATGCTGTTTGTTGCAAAAGAAAACATCAGGAGGTTCACCAGAAATAGTGGACTAATTTCACGTTACACAGACATGTATAGCTTTATACAGATATTGGGGGGGGGGGCATTTGTTTTGTATCATCTTTGTTTTGTTGTTTCTGTCAGCTTTGTTTCCCCATGCCTGCATTTCATAGGTAAAGCACATTTCTGCTTTGTGGAAGGGTCACCTCTTTGGGGGCATTATCTGTGCTGATTGGATTCTTGCTATGACTCAATGTGACCTCACCCAGGACAGCTGTGTGTGTACATTTGTCCCTAACAGAATGAGGCCTTCACTCATGTGTTTTGGCAATACTGTTTTACTCAAGAATAAGCCATGAAAAATAGAATACACTTCAGATGACCTGTGTACCTGAAGTACATCGTACGCAGTTTATTGTGTATTTTTTACAGTGGGGTGAAATGATTCTGTTTGTAGTTCTAATCCTTCTAAGACCGGTTTTAGAGTGAGACGTTGCCCCGAAACCGTGTTTCCCAGCGCAGATGAAGTCACACGTCTCTCCTCTGGGCCGTGCTCCTCCTGGTGGAGCTCTGGGATGGTGTCAGGGTCACCCCGTCTCTGATTCCATGTTGTGCTCTTGGTCGAACTTCGGAATGTTCTCTGATCCCGTGTTGTGCTCTTGTGGAGCTCTGGGATGTTGCCTGGCCTCGCCCCATTTCTGATGCCGAGAGTTACCTTCCTTGGTAGCTTTGGTCCGGCACCTCCTTTTCTGGAGCTGGTGCCATTGCTGTCTGCTCTCTTTGATCACGCGGCTCCTCCCTCTCGCTCCACAGACATTCTCTGCCATTTCCCTTCGCGCCGCGTCTCCCTGTCCTGTTCTTGGTGTGCTTGTATGACTTTCAAGCAATGTTCACTTGGCCCAGACCCTCCCGAGACGCTGCTGGGCCACCCCCGACCACACACTTCTCTTCCCCTATGGATGTTCGGGTGCCTGTGACCTCCACGCCCAAGCCCTGGTTCCTAGAGGGGCCTAGTCCCAACAGTGGGCTCCCCCGTCCAGCCCTAAGAGGAGGCCTCGCTGGTACGGCC